>NC_092346.1:51473583-51567918 GCF_963676685.1 Mytilus edulis | reverse complement strand
CCAAATCGGGGTCCAAATTTTAACTTTGTTTGATTTCAAAAAAAATTAAATATATGGGGTTCTTCAATGTGCTGAATCTAACCATGTATTTAGATTTTTAATATTTGGGCCCGGTTATCAAATTGGTCCACATTGAGGTCTAAAGGGACTAAAATTGAACATTATTTGATTTCATCAAAAATTGAATTCTTGGGGTTCTATGATATGCTGAATCTAACCATGTATTTAGATTTTGGATATTGGACCATAATAGGTGAATGTCCAATTTAAAATTTTTAACTTTTTAAGTTTAAGTTCTTGGACCACATTCATTCTGTGTCAGAAACTTGTGTTGTGTCAACTATTTAATCACAATCCAAATTCAGAGCTGTATCAAGCTTAAATGTTGTGTCCATACTTGCCCTAACTGTTCAGGGTTCGACCTATGCGGTCGTATAAAGCTGCGCCCTGCGGAGCATCTGGTTTATATTAGAGGTTAAATGCCAAAGTCAGGGTCAGAGTGACCTTATTTTGGTATATGACACACACAAAGTCAATGATGCATCTGCATACCAAATTTGATCAAACTAAGTTTAACGATACACAATTTAAGTACCAGACACAAAGTGGGACAGACATACAGATAACTGACAAGATGATTTTAATACACCCACAACTGTGTTTCAGGTGGTATAAAGTGGGACAGAATAAACCAACGAATTAAAGCATTAAAATTAAGAATTCTGTAATCTGTTTGACAACTTTACAGCTCTGTTTTGTACTTTTCCTTGAATGATGATACAATTTCTATGCCATCAAATCAACTCATTTATCAATTTCTTATCCAGTCTCATTCATATGTTTGGTCAGAATGATTTTGTCATACTCTTCCTGTAATTTCTTTCTTTTGTTGCTACATTTGTTAGGCTCTTTTCCTTTTTTTCAATCAAAGAATGAAAATGGTCTTTATCAAAAATAATTTTATTGTACTAATCAACAGTAATTAAAAGTATAAAATATTTAACAATTATTATAATAATTACTAATAACAAATTTTATGGATTTACTTCTGATTAAAATAAACTTATAAGACTATAGAGTTGAAATTAATATAAAACAATTTCAGTGTTACAACATTATACAACCTTATGCCCTATTGTGTCAATCAACTTGTGTAACAATTATTACATTTGGCATAAATATAAAAAATAAATAATATATTAATTGTCAAGGGATATACAAGTACCTTGTCCCTTTCCAGTGGCGGATCAAGAAATTTTTATAAGAGGGGGGAACCACTGAGGAACCCAAAGCAGGTGTGGATCCAGAGGGTGAGGTGGGGATGGTTTCCAGGGATTGGAACCCCCCCCCCTTTTTGGACGATCAATGCATTTGAATGGGGACATGTATTTGGAACCCCCCATTTGTCCTGGGTTAGGAACCCCCCTTTTTAAGATGGCTGGATCCGGCTCCTGTCATGCTTCAGTAATTTCCTATGTAATCAACCAAATATTTTCCACAAAATGGGGGGGGGGATTCATATAAAGTAAACATATTTTTTTTTATCAAAGCACTTAATAATTAAATCTTTATCCATTCTTTGTCATTTTTTGTTTGTTAAGGAAGGACCATGACCTCATTGTCAACCAGGTTTAGTGTTTCATCATATGCTGTGAATGTTTTCAAATATTAATAAATCAATCCTGATTGTCAAAGACTGATAGGTTAACAATAATGTCTGTGTTTTTCATTCTTTTTTCAATGATACAAAAATGGAACATGGACAAATATATAAAGGAATATATATTGGAATTAATATTATCAGCAACAAATGAAATGGTGTGACCTTATAAAAAGAATTGTAAAAATAACATCAAAATACAAAGGTAATTTCTGTCACATTAAAACAATGTCAAAGTAAAACTATTGGCAGTAAAATGTATATATATTGCAAAACCAATACTCTAAAAAAACAATATACATTAAAAGTCAACTCTATAAAAACATTAATTATAACAATCCAATATTTCTTATGTCCAAGCAGAAAGTAAATAAAAACAACATTAACTGTACCAATGATCATGCACCAGATGCACATTTCTACAATTGATGCCTATTTAGTGATGCTAGATGCCAAAATACTAAAAAATCCCAAAAATCATAAAAAAAGTTGAAAAATTTGATGAAAAAAAAGACCTAAAGTAAAGCCAAATCTAGATATAAAAACTTCTTACACTCACTAATTATCAAAAAAGGTGAAGTGGAAAATACTGTAAATTTTTAAAATCTTTGCTATGTTTTTATTAGTACAAGAAAATTCAAACTGGACAGCTCTCTCAAAATTCAAAATTTGCATTAATTTTGTTTATAGCAACAATTGTATTCATCATTTCCTTAAATTGTAATAGCAGTACAACAATAGCAATAATAAATTTGCCACTTCAGTAAAGCTGGGACTGTAAATCAAAAAAAAAATTGCAATGACTTTATTTGCTGCAAAAATTGGGACTTGAAAATGAAAAATAACTGTACAAAAATTTCTAAACAAAATGAACAGTGGAAAAAGTCTTCATAAATATATAACTACATTAGATGTATGTTTCATTATAATACTTTATTCTTCAAGCAATTGCATCACTCAATAAAACTTTTCATTCATGATAACACATGGTCCCACAATAAAGTGCACAGGTGAATTAAATAATTTTATTTTATAAAATTCGTGTTTTCATGATCATAGCTAAAAATGTAATTACAAGTATTGAATGCTTCTTTTTGTAACTTCATAAGGTTGTAAAAGCTTTGACCGTGCACACATTTTTAGAATGAAACGCTTCCGCTCTTCATACAAAATGTACTTCGGTCAACGCTTTTACACCCCAATGAATTTACAAAAAGAAGCATTCAATTCTTAAATCATCTTCATGTAACACATTCATACAATAATGTAATGTCAAAATATACACAAAGAGACAGAAATACATACTGATACAAGCTGTTTTAAAATGTGTTTCAAAATAAATGAAAACTGTTAACATACCAGTGTTCTCCCCAGAAATTTTGGATAGCATCACATTTTGCGTAAAAAAAAATATTAACTGTATTTTTTTTAATGTCGTTTGTGGCGTCGCGTTGATGCTCTATTTCCTTTATACGTTTTAGTTTATATTGTTCAATTCATAACTGAGAATACAATTAAACTATAACCACAAAAACAGTTGTTTCAGTTTATGTCTTCTTTATTCATTTATAGTTACAGAATTATTTTTTTCCTCTTGTGCCAAATAAAAATAAATATGTGGTTTCAGTTACCCAACAATAAGTCAAATGAATGAATGGTTCATTATAGTGCAACCTGTATATATACAAAACTAAATTATCTATTACACAAAATTAACTGCTTTTTATATTATATCAAGTAAAGATAAAGTAGCAAAAGAAGCAAAAAAAAATCAATTTAAAAACTTTTTTTTATCATGTTTATGAAATTCATTGTTTCATGCCACTCAATGAATTAGTCCCAGTTGTTTCTTATCTTTACATCAAAATCATATGTATTTTTAACAAAGTTATCTAACAAATAGTCTGGTAATGCGTAGTTTTCTCTCTTGGTTTAATTTTTCTGTCTACTGTCCATCTGTTGTCATTATCTTGAAAATGCGGATTTTTGTCATGTCTGCTCCGGTTCCGATCCGTAATTTACACAAAAATGTGCAATGGCGGCCGTAGTAAAATTTACGAAAATGAGTCCGAGAATAAACATTGTTTGACAAGAGATTGTGAATGAATAAGACGCTTTTAATGCATTAAATGGATTAAACATAAACTGAAGCCAATTATGATAACTTTTTAAAGAAGTATTAAACTTATTTTAGCTCTAAATCAAAATTCTCGCTCTCGTATTACCGGAAGAGAAAGAAAGTAATTTTTGGAGAGTTGCACAAATAAACGACCTTTTTAAAGAAAATAAAATTCGTTTCAATCTTTGAAATTTCGTAATACAAAACGTAGATTTCGAATTGTTTTGTGATTGCATTTTTCCATGTCGATATTGGTGATTGCAGACACGTGGTCATGTCACAAGTGTCAGCTTGGGATATTCGCATCCAAACAGTTATCACCCTGAGGGCAATTAACACCTAGCATTTAATCTCTTAATTGCCTTTAGCGTCCGACTTAAAGGGATTACAATTAAAGGTGATATAGTTTTTATGATCATAATCGATAATAGATGAAAGTTCAAAATTGAGGACAAGTAAAATAGCATCTTCAAAATAATTATAGCGTCGCGGAAATAATTATAGCGTCGCGGGAATTATTATAGCATCACGGTGAAAAAATATAGCGTCGCGGTACCGCGACGCTAAAACGGCCTGGGGAGAACACTGCATACATGTTATCAAAAAATTTTCAGAGAAAAAAACAGAATAAAGTTGACTTACTTGAATGAAAATCAATGTTTGATATTACATATTCATTGAAAAAAATAAGAGCAGGGTTTACAGTCAAAAAATTTATAAAATATGGTTACTGCTTTTAGACTCCGATTTCAACCAATGAAAATACTGGATGGTTTTGTCATTCCTAGTCGTCAAATCCTACTGGTCCATGAGTCTGTACTGATTTAAGACAAGCTTTCACTAGTTTCATTACTTTGATTGTATCCTCTTTGGTAACTCTCATTTCACATTTACCTGAAAATAACACAATATTTGTTGGCATTGTAATACTAGAAATCAAGGTTTTTTTTTTAAACATTCACCAGAGTTACTAATAAATTGACTAAATGTTGTCATCAATGACCATATGTGTAGAGTTGAAAAAATATCACAGGTCTAAACCATCTGGTCTGATAAGTTATTTCAAATAATGATTTGTGGCTTTTTTATGTATGCCATTCAGCACAGAGCACAAGAAAATCAAAGGTCATTTATTTGAAAATGTCTGATATGTTATATTTTAAACTAGCAATCAAGTTAATGGTGACCTATACAAGTCAAATTGTTGGCATGCCATCAGATATGTCTAAAAACTCAGAAACACTGAGAGTACGCATAATTCTTTTAACATTTCAAGAATCACATTGAATTCAGAATTCAAACCAGGATTTACAAAGAATGCTATCTTTTTAAATTTCATACAAACACAAAAATGGAGTAAATTTTATACAAAATACACCACCTTCCAGAATTATTTTCTAAAGCCTATTCTTGAGCTGTTTTGATAATTTTAAAAATATCCCTCATGTTCATATAAACATACCTTCCATTATATCAAGGAAATGTTCCAGTTCATTGTTATATGCTTGTGTATATCTGGTAGTAAAATGTGGATGTATTGGACCAGTTAACGTAGTATTGCCAGTACATGTAGTCAATAAGGAGGTGTTAGGGTTTTCTACTTTCAGCATACCATTATCAAACAAAGCCTGTAATAAATACATTGTTTTATGAATACACCTCATCGCTATTCCCTGCTGTAACGAGAATCTTTACTACCTGAACTATTGACGTCATAGGACAGGACAATCACTTTTCCATTGTGGCGTCAGATATTTTGTTTTATAACATCAAAATTTTATGGGATCCTGTGTGATGTCCATTAATGGGGGACAAATAGCGATCAGGTGTATCTTATACATTAGTTTCTTTTTTGGCAAGGTATTTAGCCTTTATATGTGTAAAGTTCATTCATATGAAGCAATCTAGTTAATTTGGAACACAATTAGTAATACCAAAATAGAAGGTATCCAAAATTTGAAAATCTTTACAACCAAAAAAGAAAACAAATCTAAAGAATTATTAAATTGCTGGTGTTTTTTTTAAATATATATTATATGAAATGACCTTCATATTCTGTATGAAGCACATAAACACTAATATATTTAGGATAAATTTAAGTTTGTGGATAAGTTAAAGATTAAATCACCATTGATATATTGTAATTCACATAGAACAGTATGAATTTATTTCAAAGAAAAGTTTTTTTAAGAAACTTAATTTTTACCTCAAGTCTTTGGTCATAACCATAACCAGATACTCTGCCGTTCTCCAGACAAGCTATCACACCATTCTTATACTTAATAGTCACTATAACTTGGTCCATATCATTACATTTACCAATCTCTGGATCAAAAGCATTTCCTTGTACATATACTGTCTCTGGAATGGATCCAGACAACCATAATGACAGGTCAAGGTCATGGATGGTTGAATCATTCAGAATTCCAGCTGTAAATTTAAATACAAGACATTAAGACATTACTGAAACAGAATAATTCCATTTATACGTTTCATCTGCTTTAATTTTGTAATGTGTTATCTGAATAAAACAAATACGAGTATAAAAGAAATAAATAACGATTGTATTTCATATGTAGATTTTCACATACTTGTCCTTAGGGAGCTACCATTTGATTTTTAGGGGGGGGGGGGGGGGGGGGGCTAGGATGAAAAATGTTGTCCTGCCTTTTTTTTTTTAGCTGTAATCTCTGTCCTGCCTTTTTATTTTTCACTCTGTCTGGTCCTGCCTTTTTTTTTTTTTAGTTTATCCTGACTTTTTTTTACCTAAATTGTCATCCTGACTTTTTTTTTTTGCAAGTGTCTCATCCTGCCTTTTTTTTTTACTCAAAACTCCTGTCCTGCCTATTTTTTCAAATTTCATCCTAGCCCCCCCCCCCCCCCATAAAAATCAAATGGTAGCTCCCTTATGGTCTTATTGAAATAATAGTCTGACTAGAAATTATTGCAAGTCATTATTTTCATATCAATAATTGCAATATATAACTTAAAGTAGGACCTTTTTTATTTATACCAAAAAGAGGCTTATATGAATCTTCTTTTAGAATCTTTATTGATGTGCTCAATAATCAATTTACAATTTTGGATATATATAACAAAATATAACAATCTTTTGTGCCAATAGCCCATATGTTTTAAGAGAAAAAAATATAAAAAATCAGCAAACAAAACTCAATATTGCCTTTTGCAGACATGTTTCATTCATAATTTGGAGAATTCAAATGAAACACAATCTCAGAATATATTTTTTTTCTCATAGGGGATATGATCATTTTGAACAATAACACAGTCACGTAGATATAAACAGTTAGTATAAATTTCAATGAAATATACCTCTTTACTTGTAGAGGAAATGTCATTCTCACCCGATGTTTTTATATATGATATTGGAGGAGCTTCTAAATCTCTGCTTGTTGTTTTTATCAAACGTAGATTCCCAAGCTTTTTCTCTTGAATCTGAGAGTAAACCTGATAAAAATCAGGATCAAACCTCCTGCAGAAAAAGAAAGCAAAACAATGAAATTATTATATTTAAGAATTGTTTATGCAATGCAATGTGCCTTCCATCCGGAATGATTTAATGAGCTTAAAATTAATGTTGGGAAACTTACACTTGATCTGAAAATTTGTATATTATGATTATATACTTTCTGATCAATTCATGCAGGCATTCTAGAAGAAAAAAATGTACTGAGTTTTTCAAGCCATGTTCTAGGGGTACAACTTCAGGTAAAATCACTCCGACTCAAGCAGAATAAAACTCATTCATCAGTAACATCGTATATATATAAAAAAAAAAATTAAAAATTGTTAGATAAAAAATACTTAATACACAATTTTAGGCAATTTTTAGTGTCCAAGGGCATGAAGGGCTATAATATCTGCAGAAATGAGTCAATTGGAATGAAACGAAAATTCAGCTTCTAATCATGTGACTATATACAAAACATCTTATCTATAGATTGAAGCATTACAGAAAGTGTGTAAAACTCCACAGATGGATAAAACCTACAGACGTTTTCAGGTGTTTTTTGGTACAGTTCTAATCATCTTCCCTGAGAGAATTTTTTTATTTGAGAATTATTGTTTCTCAAAAAGAAGGCTAATGAATCTATCTTAATGTTTCCATACTTTTGATGTATTCTTCACAATGGTTTGATAATAACAAAATTTATGAAAATGCTGTGTTTCTTAATTTCATCAACAAAAAATCCTGTCGAAAAAATACAAACTTCGGAGTCAAAAGTTTCATGCAGGCATTTTAGAAGAAAAAAAAATGTAAAAAACTGAGTTTTTCAAGCCATGTTCTAGGGATACAACTTCAGGTAAAATCACTCAGGCTCAAGCAGAATAAAACTCATGCATCAGTAACATCTTATATAAGAAAAAAATATCTTTTCTAATAGATAAAAAATACTTAAAGGGATAATTCGCGAATTTTTAATTATCAGCTCATTATGTCCATAATACCATAAAAAACATATTCACCAAGTTTTATCTGGATATGAACAGCAATAAAGGGGAAAATTAAAAATTAATAATTTTATTTCATCGAACTTCCTGACTTATGTGACGTAGTTTAAGTCTTTAAGCATGCCGGGAGTGGAAATAATCTCATTTTAAATCTTAATCGTTAATCATCTTATAACGCTATTTAAAGCGCATCGACGACGTTAGGTGTAGCTATTAACCAACTAATAATTAAGATGGAACAGCGCTCAGCTTGAAAGTAGAATGTACGATTTATATTTTAATATTTTCTGAAATGATTATAGTGATACAAGTAAATCATATAAAATATGTTTTTAATGATTTTTTTTTTCCGATGGATATTTTGAACTAACATGTATAACTGATAGTGTTTTAAAAATGCATGTTTGTACTTTTTACCTTTTACGTCAGGCTAGTAAATATGTGCTGCTAGTACATTTGTAGTGTGCAAATACGGCCCCGCAAATACAATGTGTATTGTACTTTGACACGTAATGACTACCTGTTGAATGCGTGGTTAAATTCAAGTTAATTAAAAGATTAGCATTTTGTATCTTTTGATCTTTACTCAGTGAATTTAAGCCGTCACGGTTCACTTTTCTAGGTGTGAACAACATTTCGTATGATAAACGGGGGAATCTTAATATTTTCCATGAGCTCAGTTTTATTAAATATATTATTGACGCTGAATATTTTTTGTTGAAAAAAAATATAAAAAAATACTGAATTAATTTAATTGAATAAATTTATGAGGCCTTCAAAATCTTACATGAATACCCAGAGATTTGTTTGGTTAACCTGGAATTTCAATAATGGAATCACCATTGTTATAAATACACAAGCTAATCAAACTAATAGAAATAACTTCTACCTAATTTTTAAACAATATCAAAAGACGTCGAATTAACTTAAGCAATTTCTTGTTTTCTTATGAATTGAATGGAGCGTGGTTGTTTTTGTAAAAAGAAAAAAAAGTTTTATATATAATCCTTTTAAATGAATATATACTATAAGCAAAAATGTCTAGTTTAGAGAGTGAAAGTTCTGATAGTGTATCCAGCTCCCAAATTGAGACAAATTTTGACGAGTGTGGTCAATTTGGGTACACATTAGAACCAGAGTACACTGAAGAAGAACTCCAACAAATTGAAGCTGAAGAAAATTCTAGACAACAGGATATTATAAATAACCCTCGCAAGTTTGACACCAATTGGTGTTCATGTACAAACTGCATAGTCATGCCATTGCTGGCGGAAAGTTTCTGCTGCCACGAATTTACGCTATTTGATGAAAAAATTAAATTGGGTGAATGTGTCACTGAAAATACATTTCACCGAATGTTTCAGATTCATTTCATTATTTGTGTATTAATATACCTATTTATGAATTATTTCACTTTGCGGTCTAATTTTATAGATTGCATGTTGTATTAACATGAAGGTTTGGTGTACCACGGAGCGTTTAAATGATTTGACCCGAGATCCTCCCGAGTTATTGGTGGGGTTCTTGTTGTGCAATCTAAACCAGTTTTCTATGATGTGTTTTTTATCTCTTTGTTTGTCTTTTGATCGTTTAATGGTTATTTTTTGCTATGACGTTGTCAGTGTGTTTTTTAATACTGAATATGATCGAATATGACTATCTGTTTTGGTACCTTCTGCATTTTTACAAACAAGACCATGAAACTGAATATTGGAAATGTATCATGCTACTACAAAAGAAAAAGCACTGATGGATTGTCCTAGAAGCATATTTTATGAGAATAATGATGGTCTATAATCTATAAGCAGTTACTATAAAAAAAAAAAAAGAAGATGTGGTAAGATTGCCAATGAGACAACTATCCACAAAAGACCAAAATGACACAGACATTAACAACTATAGGTCACCGTACGGCCTTCAACAATGAGCAAAGCCCATACCGCATAGTCAGCTATAAAAGGCCTCGATAAGACAATGTAAAACAATTCAAACGAGAAAACTAACGACCTTATTTATGTAAAAAAAATGAACGAAAATCAAATATGTAACACATAAACAAACGACAACCACTGAATTACAGGCTCCTGACTTGGGACAGGCACATACATAAATAATGTGGCGGGGTTAAACATGTTAGCGGGATCCCAACCCTCCCCCTAAATTTCATGTTGGAAGGGGTGCATTTTTAAAAATTTAATTTGACTTTTACCAAGAAATCCATTGTAGCAAAGGGGAAGAGTTATTGTGGTCTAGTGTCAGATACTCGAAAATAATGGAATTTAACAGAAAAGGAAACAAATAACGGACTTTGGCAAAAATGGAGAGGGCTTTTGATACCTTTTCTCCAGACATAAAATCTTTTACAATAAATCATCCTACAACAGCTTAAAAGCTTGAAATGCCAGCGATTTCGCGGTAGTGTTTTAGTGTTCTCAAAATCTTATATTGATAAAAATGACAACTCCTTTAAATAATTGAATGTACATGTACAAGAAGACAAACGATTACCGCACGTTCTAGAGACAGCCACGAACTAACGAACTAAGTATCATCTTCGTGTCATAAATGCGCATGCTTGTCTCTTCACATACAAGTAAACGCAAATTTTCTAATAGGCAAAATATTTCGTAAATGCGCCCGCTTATATCGGAAATAGGACAAGAAAGTATGAAAGATAGTCATCCATAATCTCTCGGTTAAATTCTCTAGGATTTACTCCAAACAAATTCAATGTTGTAAAATGCATGAAATGATGATGCAGTATGTTTTTTTCTTTTTTAATTTGTTCATCACAACTCAAGACCACATAACTTAAATGAAACATTTGATAAGCAAATAAAACAAGCTGACAAAACATTATGTAAGTTATTGTTTACAAAAGCATTGGCGGATCCAGGGGGAGTGGTTTCTGGTGTTGGAACCCCCGTTTTTTTCTTGGCCGATCAATGCATTTGAAGTGGGACATATAGTTAGAACCCCCCCCCTTTAATATGGATGGATCCGCCCCCGAAAAGTAAAATTGAAATTTGAAGAAAAAAAATCATTTAACATGGTACAGTACTAGATAATCTTCTACACATGAATTTTGAAACCAAAGTCAAAATTAATAATTAACGGTCTTATTATTTCTGTCTTTGCACATGTCAGAATTAATCAGCCTGTAGATATAAATTTTAAACTCTTAATTTCATGTTTGGACGGCTTTGTGTATTTCAATTAGGTTAGGGACATACATTGTTTACAGGATGTATAATACACCGGACAGCATTTTTGATGGCACTTTTACCTGTGCACACCTGGGTCAAACAGCTGGGAAGCGATGCATGTACCTGAATTGCGTAATGTCACCAGTTTATTAGCCCGCAGGAAGTCACTAGAATACCTGAATGTGACACTAATACACGACCTCTGGCAAAAGATCGTCGGTTTTCATATAGAAGTACCCGAAATGAATAAAATCTATTACAGATAAAAGACTTTTTTTTTGGGGCAAGCATTTCGAAAAGTCTAAAGCCTTTACAACTTCCAAATTAGTGTCCGCCCCACTAGATGTATTCCTATCTACTATCTTGTTATCATAAATTTAAGAAGAAAAAATACTCCTACGATTGACCATAAATCATGACAAATTTCGTTAGCCTAGCTGTCGACATTTTATATCCCGAAACTGCTTAGCCTTAACTTGTAGGACTACGCAACTGCGTTGACCTAGTAGACAGCTATAAAGCATAACAAGGGGGCGGTAAGATCTATTATCGGGGAAGACATATGCTCCCATCTACCTATCACCTCTTCAACCTTTAAATATGGCACAATATGGAAAAGGAAAAAAGGGGGGGGGGTTAAACAGCATCTGTAATTATACTACATGTAAATAAAGTCTTATTTTTAAACTATTATTATATTAAACAAATGACCCTTTTAATGTTTTACGTAATTTTTTATGTATACATAAGTTTTTTTGTACCTAAAAAATATATACTTCATTGAACTTGTGAATTTACGACAGAAAGTCACAGAAAAAAAACGTCATAATTCATTTTCGAGTTTATTTTGATTTAAACGAGAAAACGTAAATTAATTAATTCTTTTTTGGTTTGTTCTTGAAATATTATTTTTACAGCAAGTTTTATTTATTAAATAAATATCAATGACATCAAATAATTGTTATAAAATCAAAATGCCAAAGTGGCTATAGGTACCTTAAATGGCTTCATTGTCCCTAGAAATATATATCCTTTACCTGATTGAAATCAAATAAGGCTTGTAAACAAGTTCATAAACTTAAAATGTAATAAAGGTAATAAATAATATAATATTTGAAGATTTTTTTCCTGTATATATTCAACAATTATCAACAAATTTGTTGTGACTTTTTGTCTTTGACTTTTTCTCCGTGTACTAAACTTCTACTTGTAAACAACAAAATCTGTTAATAATGCATGAATGCAGAAATACTGTCAGAACTATATTAATCTGACAATTTCCTTTCAACCAGGCTTGGAACGAAATAGCAATAAAAACATTCATGAGAAAAAAATCATAATTACTATCAAATTTCCATCGAAACAAGATGCTTCAAAATGGTCTGAACACACTTTCTTGAACTTGTTGTGAGTGAAGCTGGTTGGTGTTATGTTAGGTTAATCATCCACGTCTGGTACAACTCTTTCTTTTTTGCAGGATCTGGGAAAGTGTATACCGTAAGCTTATGCCATGTGAACTCCGAGTTGAACATCCGTACGCTTGACAAGTCATTTTAATACTGAATATACGATATGCCATGCTTGTTTTTTGGATTTGTGGTATTCAGATATTTTATTCAAATATACTCATCACGTGACAATTTGTATCGGAGATGCCGTCAAAATGGCGATAAGTTGAGAAGTGATAGTGGGATTTTAATTTTAATTTTAATCACTTATCTTGAAGAATTGAACAATAATTTTAATGAATATATGATTATTTATATCAAATAAACATAATATAAAATTTTCATTATTTTGCGAAGTTTCCCTTTAAAACACAATTTTAGGCAATTTTTAGTGTCCAAGGGCTATAATTTCTGCAGAAATGGCTTAATTCTTCCCTAAGGAATTTTTTTATTTGAGAATTATTGTTTCTCAAAAGAAGGCAAATGAATCTATTTTAATTTTTCCATACTTTTGATGTATTCTTCACAACGGTTTGATAAGGACAAAATTTATGAAAATGCAGTGTTTCTTAATTTCATTAGCACAAAATCCTGTCGAAAAAATACAAACTTCGGAGTCAAAAGTCAGTTATATGAGGGGCGGTCAGAGGGGTCCTGATCCCATAATCCCGGGCTTAAAAACATGAAATTTAAATCCAGACATCCCAAAATTCAAAAAAAGAATTCCCGGATCTTGAAAGGGTCAATATCGAAATCTCGAGCATAAAAACAACCTATCCTGACGTCCCGATAAAAGGTCCTGCCCCCTCTAATATGAAAATAGTCTATTGCAATATGACAATTTCAGGTCCCCTTATTAATCTGAATAAAAAACGTACCTGTGTAGAGCATTAAACAATGGTTTATTTTTAGAAGCTGCTACATTGTAACAATCTTCTGTAGTTTTTATATTATCTGTAATTGGTTTCTCACAAAATACTGCCATGTCTGAAAGCAATATTTATAGTGGTTCAATACAAAAAGTTAATAACACTTGAAAAAATATAAAATAAATTCAACATTAATTTGACCTTATATATTAAAGGAATATCTTCATTTAAACATTTTCCACAATTTGTTCATTGAAAGAAACACTAATTTGAAACTACATGCATTTCTATTACTGTAACTATAAAAGACATTCTTCTGTGATTTTGAAATTTAAGAGGTTTTTTTTGTATCTCAAAACATTTCATAAAAGTTTATAAGTGTCCATTGTGCCATCCTTTATTTCATATAGGACAAAAAATAAATACTTACTTGCATTTAAAGAATCTTTGATAATAGCTTCATGTGTGGTAGTTGGAGAACATATCAACACTGCTTTCACACTGAAATAGAATCATTGTTGATTATAAGTATTGATTCATGTTAACTGAATTTTCCAGTGGCTTATATTTTACATGTTTCAGGAATAGAACAAATTACACAACACATTAAATTAGAATGCTTAGATAAAGTCAAAATGTGGATTGTTACAAGGAAAAAAAGTTCATTGGAAAAGGGCATACATTATCCATCTATCAAGTCTATGAACCCACTTTTCAGTTGTAGTATGAGATTTCAAATGTGAAAGCATTGCATATATTTCAAAACTACTGCCTATGGGTGATCTGTTTGAATGTTGGTTTCATTTCAGACAACAGACTGTTCAAAGAAAATCACTGTTATATATTTCTGAGACCATAAGGTATCACAACTGGATTAAATTTGGAAATCCAGTTAAAAACCTAATAATCTAAACCAATCAGTTTTTGGAGTATATAATGTGTTAAATAATATGGTAAACTATTACTTACTTTGGATCATTATAAACAGCCTCTAGTTTGTCTGGTGTAGTACATTTAGCTGACAAATTGTAGTCTTTCACAAATTTCTCAGCATCTTCCAACTTGTTTCTTATGATCCAGTTAACTGTAGCTCTGGGGGATAGCATAATGTTCTTCATATGGGCCAAGCCTGAAACATAATTTTGATTAAGTTTTTATTGCAATCATTGCCATTTTAGTTGCTCTGTTTTTCTGATTCCTACATACATGTACAACTCAAGTTTTTATCAATAATGTCACATGCAATTTTTTTTATGTATGACTTATTTTCAAACAAAAAGCTCCAAGGGATTTGAAAAAGTTATCTGGTGCAGGAATATTCATTGATAAGTTACTACAGTGTACATCTACCAGTTTTTGTTTCTGTTTACTTATAATCTTATTTTCCAGAATCTGATTTTTTTCTCAAAATTCTCTATTCTTGGTAATAATAGCCAGTATATAATTAAACAGTGGATCAATTTAAATCAAACATAAACTTTCCTAAATTATCTTTTCAGATTTACAGATCTATGTACAAAGGTGGAATATTCTTTGCAAGAAGATTTGGAATTTTTAAGATCATTACTTAAGGTTTGGTGTGACATGAGTATTCCAATACAATGTAATAGACAATAGGCATTTTACGCAAACACATCTTATGACAAAAATAAGTTATACTGAAATGTTTATGAATTAAAACAGCATTTTTTTGTCTTAAGATGGTCTATCATGTCTATTCTACAAATGTAAATCATGACAAATTACAAATCAAGTTCAAATATTGTTCCGGTCTGGAGATTTTTTGCATAGTTATGGTCCTCGAACTCAGAAAATTCACTCAAATAATCAGTTTTCATCACTTTTTTTCATCATGCTTAAGATATTAATTTGATAATGGGTAGGGTTTGGCCAAACCAAATTATTCTTAAGTGTGGCCTCAGATACCACTATTCATATACATCATTGCACATGTATAGGAATTAGTTAAAGTTTTAACAAGTGAGAAATTTTCATAACTCTTAAAATACATACCCATATTGCCAAGCCCAAATAAGGCAAATCCTACTCTGTGGCTCATAGTGTACTTTTTGAATGCTGAAAAGTAAAAATAGAATGGCTATTATCTGTGACCATGATACTGAATCAATATCTGTTGAGCTAGATAATGTATATTATTTGTATTTTATGTTGGCATGTTGTTTTTAAGCATGATAATTTGCAATACCTTTTAAAATGTTCAGTTGGTTACAATAGAAAAATGTTTTGATATTTGGATCTTATATTTGAATCTAATTCCTATGAGGTTTTATAATTTTAAATAATACAATAATGTAACAAAATTAATGTATGTTTTATCTATTTTTCTACCTTAATTCTTTAGAATTAGTGTTTTAATTTGTTATAAAGATCACTTTACACTAATCCGATGCGAGATTGAATTCAACTTTTACATTCTAACAGCCGTAGCAGTCACAATACTGATCTTATTTTCTAATCAAATTTTCACTGCTCAGGGAATAAGCAAATTGCTGGCATATACATGTACATTTGTAACCAAAAAACATCATTGATACCAGAATATATGGTATATTTGCTACCTGCTTATCGGCTACATATCTTGCTATGTCATGTATGTGGTTACTAAAGTGCTTTTTAGCTCACCTGGCCCAAAGGGCCAAGTGAGCTTTTCCCATCACTTGGCGTCCGTCGTCTGTCGTCGTCGTCCGTCGTCGTTAGCTTTTACAAAAATCTTCTCCTCTGAAACTACTGGGCCAAATTAAACCAAACTTGGCCACAATCATCATTGGGGTATCTAGTTTAAAAATGTGTGGCATGACCCGGTCAACCAACCAAGATGGCCACCACGGCTAAAAATAGAACATAGGGGTAAAATGCAGTTTTTGGCTTATAACTCAAAAACCAAAGCATTTAGAGCAAATCTGACATGGGGTATAATTGTTAATCAGGTCAAGATCTATCTGCCCTGAAATTTTCAGATGAATCGGACAACCCATTGTTGGGTTGCTGCCCCTGAATTGGTAATTTTAAAGAAATTTTGCTGTTTTTGGTTATTATTTTGAATATTATTATAGATAGAGATAAACTGTAAACAGCAATAATGTTCAGCAAAGTAAGATTTACAAATAAGTCAACATAACCGAAATGGTCAGTTGACCCCTTTAGGAGTTATTGCCCTTTATAGTCAATTTTTAACAATTTTTCGTAAATCTTAGTTATCTTTTACAAAAATCTTCTCCTCTGAAACTACTGGGACAAATTAATCCAAACTTGGCAACAATCATCTTTGGGGTATCTAGTTTTAAAAATGTGTAGGGTGACCCGTTCAACCAACCAAGATGGCCATGGGCTAAAAATAGAACATAGGGGTAAAATGCAGTTTTTGGCTTATAACTCAAAAACCAAAGCATTTAGATGTTTAGAGCAAATCTGACATGGGGTTAAATTGTTTAGCAGATCAATATCTATCTGCCCTTCAATTTTCAGATGAATCTGACAACCCGTTGTTGGGTTGCTGCCCGTGAATAGGTAATTTTAAGGAAATTTTGCTGTTTTTGGTTATTATCTTGAATATTATTATAGATAAAGATAAACTGTAAACAGCAATAATGTTCAGCAAAGTAAGATTTACAAATAAGTCAACATGACCGAAATGGTCAGTTGACCCCCTAAGGAGTTATTTTCCTTTATAGTCAATTTTCCACTGAAACTACTGGGCCAATTCATTATAGATAGAGATAATTGTAAGCATTAAGACTGTTTAGTAAAGTAAGATTTACAAACACATCACCATCATCAAAACACAATTTTGTCATGAATCCATCTGCTTCCTTTGTTTAATATTCACATATACCAAGGTGAGCGACACAGGCTCTTTAGAGCCTCTAGTTTCTGCTTATAATGTGATTTTTTTTAATTTGCTACAACTTCAATTTATAAATAAGGAAATGTGGTATGATCATGATGTTTGCTAATGAAACAAATATCCACCAGAGACCAAATGACATAAAAACATCTATAGATTATTAACAATGTTATTTCAACTGATTGGGCAGAGCTTACGTTTTAATAAGAATAAGGACAGTCTATTGAAGATGTGTGTGATAAGGATGATGACAGATATAATTATAATTGATAATCAGTGTCACCAAACAGATATACAAAGGAACTGAGTGTATGATATGGGACAAATAACTGGACACTTCATTGATGAGTACACACCTGTCTATAGATAGACTGGTCTTAAATAAGCAAACCAGTTAAGCCCCGCCCAGTCAAGTGAAATAAATCAAGTAAAAAATAGTGAAACAATTCAAAACAAGAAAAACCAGTGGCCTGATTTGTTCAATGATAATAATGGAAAGACAATATTGCAGACATTAATTACTGACAACCACATGAAGAATGTGGCAAGGTTAAACATGCTTGTTAGCACAGGACCCGCCATTTAACATAGTGTTAAAACTGCACAACATATAAATAATTGTTTAAATTAATCAGAAATGTCTTGTTTTCCATGTCTTCAAAGATCAACACAATTTACTGGCAGTTTATCAAAATACTAAATATGTTAAAAGCCAATTACAACTTATAAATTTATAAATCATGTCTTCCCTCTTAACTAAGCCTTTGCTTCAAATCATGAGGAATGCTTGTTTATGTGATATTTAAAAGTGCTTTTGGTCGATGTGCTGTTTTACCATTCTTATGTGTGCTTATTTTGATTGTTAATTACTTGAGCTTTTTTTTTGGTGCTTGAAGATAAAATGTGCACTTTCTTTTAGAGGATAAAATAATCAACTGATTTTGAGGAATCACCTTAAATAATTTTCCAAAAATAACCGATTATTGTTTAAGACCTTTGATGAACTTGATGAGTGACAATAAGCATATTTTGACTAATCACAGAAAATTGGGACCCCCTCTTACCACGACTCTTTACCTTTTCCAGCTAATCATGTCTCAGAGGCAGATTAATGGTGTTAGTGGGAAAAAAGTTGGTTGCTTATTTAGGTAATGAGCAGAAAGGGCCCCATATACACCTTATCACTAATCCCGGCTGACCCAGCCGCTTGAACTATTGACGCGTCATAGGACAATCACTTTTCCATTGTGGCGTCAGATATTTTGTTTTATGACTTCAAAATTTTCCGGGAACCTGTGTGATATCCAGTAATGGCGGACAAATAGCTATAAGGTGTCTTATGGCAGTCAGTTCCCCCCGCAGTGGTAGGTGTGGTCTATTTTTGAGCTGTCTGTGTTTATTTTAATATGAGGCACTGCCGCAGGCGTTACCTGTGATAGGGGACGAAGTCTGTATCAATTATTCTAAAAAAGAAACTACCGTTTTTTTCGTATCAAAAAATTAATATTTCTGATGCTATCGGAAACCTCCAAACTTTTAATACATAATAATAGTTTTGTGTTCGTGTGTCGGGACACAAAATGAATGTCAATTATATTTTGCACCGAAACCTTGCCACTAAATTGCAACCCCCCCCCCCCCCCCCCCGGCCACTTAATAGATATTTCTGGATCTGCCACTATGTCTTATGACAACAGTGTTTTATTTACCATTATTAGACCCGTTATTAAAGGAACGGTCTCAATGTAAATACAAAAGGAGACATAATCATTTGAACCATGCAATGATGCATGATGCCTTTTTCACGAGTGCAGGGGTTTACAGATCAAATGCGTTCTCCATTATCCCTACTTCTTTTATACTTAACCATAGATAATTCATTTTAGTTCCCAATATGAAAATAGTTTTACCTATCTATGACACTTAAAATCTATCACATAAACTTTTAAAGACTATTTTATAAATGTGGTCTCTTGTCTTATCAGTTTGGAGTTACGGATCCGTATCTAATTTTATAGTTTATTTTTAGTTTCCGGTTTTGGTCTCCAAGAAAAACAGTCACTTTTATTTTTAACTTTTTTTTAATATAATCAGTCTCGTTAACGATGTTTTAACATTAATTGTTAAGATCTGCTAAGAGAATGGCAAATCCAGAGTAGTAAGTAAAGATTGACACATAATATTTTAGTTTACAGAATGTCGATTTTAACCACCAGTCAGGGGTAGGTATACACATACAGAGACATATAATACAATGTCTCTGACACATATAAGTAAATTTGTATGATACTTATACAAGTGAATTTTATTTACTTGTATAGGTAAAAAAAAATTGGCTATAAGTTATGTCCCTTTATAGGCATTCAGAATTTTTTACTTGTATAAGTAAAAAAATCATCCTTTCTTCTTTTCTTGAATTCTTAAGATTTCTTTGCTCTAATAGAATTTTAAATTGTGTACCCTTTACAGATGTCTTTACTAATCATTTAAGTGTAATTTCATGGACAATGAAAATCCCATTTGTCTGTCATCTTCATAACACTGGTCATTTACAAGCTCCAAAGGAGCAATTTTTGAAGGCCTTGCACAAATATACAAGATCTTTGCTCAATCAGTTTCATTGATGAATTAATGAGATGAAACATTGAACTTTAATGAAAAAATTTGAGCAAACCTGGGAAAAATCATTAAAGGCATGATTTTACATCTCGAAACTTGAGGATTTTTGTGGGATTGTAAGAAAAATTTACTTATACAAGTAAATTTTTTAGAAAATTTAGGGGAGATTATTCAAACATTATTTATGTTTCTGTCAATATACCTGTGATTTTAACACCCCCTTTATTTAAAAAAAACAGGTTGTCTTTGATTTTACAATTTTTGATGGAGTGGTTGGTGTGGTCTGTTTTTGAGCTATCTGTATTTATTTACAGGCATTACCTGTGATGGGGAACGAAGTCTGTATCAATTATTCTAAGGCAGCAACCATTTAATTTTCGGGGGGGGGGGCTATGTTTTTTTTTCTGTACAAACTTTTTTGTTCGCCTTTGGCGAAGAACAATCTATTTTTTTAGTGACAAACGGAAAACCAGTTTTTTCTTTCAATTTTAGCATTACATATAGTGGCAGCTGAGGGTGAAACAAACAATTTTTTTTTTCTCAGGGTCCAAAACAAATTATTTTTTTCACCAAAAACTGGAGACAAACTTTTTTTTCCCAAAAAAAACATAAATTAAGTGACCCATTAAGTGCATGGCTTTACTTGACAGCTTTGGTGTCAAACACACTATTAATTAACACCAATTACCTTAGCTTTAGGTCGTAAATAAATTGCACCATAATTTGGTTTACAAACTGAACTAGAGTTACTTCCCCTTATTTGTCACCATTCAAAATTATTCCTTATATTTACGTTTTATGGGTGAAAAAGTATAAATCATAAAAATATAAAATTCAAATACATATTGAAAAATAACTTTTCATTATTTTTATACCTTTATACAATTTTTTAAAAAAAGTTGAAAATTATTTTTTACATTTATACTTCCTTTAACTATATTACTATATTTTTAATTCCTTTGTTAAATGAAAAGAATTGTGGTTAAAGGCTACATAGTCAATAGTTTCAAACATTTAAGACATCTTCTGACATCAGACTCGGATTTCTCTTGAACTGAATTTTAATGTGCGTATTGTTATGGGTTTACTGTACTACATTGGTTAGAGGTACAGTACAGCCTGTGACATCCTCTTAGTTATGTCCACCCTCTTGCATGGTCAACATCCAATGGTGAACATTTATTGGGGTATTCAATCTTGAGATGTTGGCCATTTATTGGGGGTCATAAAACATAGGTAGATGTGTTATCTAATTATGTTACCTGTTGAAATCAATCAGGGTTGAAGTTTTTAGGTGGTATGTTTCATTAAAATTTACCTGTACAGGTAACTAAGGTTTCTTTCAAAATTGACATTTCACCTTTTTTTGAAATTGTAGAATAAAATATTGTTTTACTCTGTCAATTTATTATTATTTTTCTAGTCTTTAATTTTATTTAATTTTTTAATTATTTAATTGTTTTTTTTTTCATTTTTGTATGTTTTTTTTTCAGTACTTTTTTGTTTCTTATTATTTTAATTTCTTCTTGGTAAGAATCTTTAGTAGAAATGGCAAAAAGCCAAAAATAAAGTTATTGACAAGCATTTGAAATAAGCAGACTTTTAATTATTGTTTTTTTTAAGTAAAAGGTTAATGTACATGATGTACATTGTATTCAATTGTTTGTTTGCATTATTAAATGAATTATTACTATTAATAATAAATAATAATCATGCAAAAATGACATTTAAAAAAAATGAAAGTAATTAAACAATAAAATTGAGAAAGGAAGTCAGTTTCTTAACAAAATAAGATGATCAATATCAATCCTTTTACAATAAACTTTGATAACATCTAATACATGTAATATTATTCTGAAAAATTACAAGTATCATTATATGGTTTAGGAAAAAACTAATTTTGTTTATCATTTTGTTTATCTAATTTTTTTTTCAAATCTCAAAACAAGAGTCGTGCACAAACAATCACTGAAAAGCTTTATTTTCCAAATACCCACCTAGTTATCACCAAAATTTGATAAATGTTCATTAAAAATGCTAATCATAATGAAAAATGTTCTTATATCTGAATAAAGTGAATCTTATGAAAAGAAATTATTTTAAAGAAATTGTCTTGAAACTTATCAAATATGTTATCTTCAGTTTGGTTAATTTTTATCAAAATTTGTCTCCAGAAAAAAAAGTGCACTTCTAAAGATGGTGACACTTTTATGGTCTATTAATTAAATCATATTTTTTTTCGGTGTATTATATTGTCAAAAGTGCTGGACTGGCATGATACATATTCTTGGTATACATTTGCAAAGAATATTTCACTCAACCTAGGCGTTTTAGATAAAGTTAATAATTGCAGGGACTTGAATGAATTAATATAAGACTTTTAAAGTCCTTGATAAAAATGAATTTAAAGAAAAATCTAAGAATAAAAACTTATGATAAAAACTGTAAACTTGATTGTGTCAATAGGTAGAGAATTATTGGTCATAATTTAGAAATAGAAAATAGTGGACAATATAAAATTCCTAGAAAGGATAGAATGTGTAAACTGTGCCTCTTGTTGGTCAATGAATTGTAATTGTAAAATTAACAAAACAACTTTGAGATAATCTATTTGAAAATCATTTACCTTCTCATAATATTGTCTCTTACCCAAGGATTTATATAGTAAGACTATACAAATCCTTTCTCTTACCCAAGAACAAAAAGTAAAAATAATGCTTAAACCCTAAAACATGGATCATGTTTAAAATATCATATGACAATAAAAATACTATCAAATTTGTTGTGATGAATATTTCTAATATTTATATTTTATTCAATAGAGAAATAATGAATTGCCTAAATTTTATTTAGCATAAGTCTTAAAGACAATCTTAAACATATGCTAAACAATGTTGAATGCAGATCAGTCTATCAACAATAATAAACCATTTTGATTTTAGAAAATTAATTTGAGAAACACCTTTTCAATAGAAAAAGGCAGGCATTGTAAATGTGTGCAGTTATATTTGAAAATGATATTCATTTATTCTTCACTTACCAAAAAATAGACTTCATACATATAAAAAATAACTTAAATTGATTAAAAATTATATAAAAGATATAATATCAAAACTAGTAGTCATGAGACAAATTCTTTTCTTATTAAGCTGTTTGTTCAACTAGTTTTATTATTTCATTTCATTTTTAACCGGATTTTTGTGACAAAAATGTCGGTTATTGATTTGGGGATGTACGGCGGGCGGGCGGGCGGGCGGGCGGGCGGCAATCAAATGTTGTCCGTGCATTAACTCATGAACCGTTCAACCAAAGCTTTTAAAATTTTAATATGTTATTACTGACAACTATACGAAGGTCAAGTTCAATAATGGCGATTTTGACTTTTACCGTTCAGGAGTTATGGTTCTTGAAAGATTGGAAAATGGAGTTGTCCGTGCATTTACGCATGAACTGTTCTACCAAAGCTTCCCAAATTTTAATATGTTGTTACTAATGAAAGAATGGAGGTCAAGTTCAATAATGATGAATTTGACTTTTACCGTTCAGGAGTTATGGTTCTTGAAAGATTGAAAAATGGAGTTTCCAGTCGTGTCCGTGCATTTATGCATGAACTGTTCTACCAAAGCTTCTGAAATTTTAATATGCTGTTACTGATGACAAAATGGAGGTCAAGTTCAATAATGACGATTTTGACTTTTACCGTTCAGGAGTTATGGTTCTTGAAAGATTGAAAAATGGTTTTTCCCGTCGTGTCCGTGCATTTTCTCATGAACCATTCAACCAAAGCTTTTGAAATTTTAATATGTTGTTACTGATGACAAAATAGAGGTCAAGTTCAATAATGACGATTTTGACTTTTACCGTTCAGGAGTTATGGTTCTTGAAAGATCGTAAAATGGCGTTTCCATTCAGGTTGTTGCATTTACTCATGAACCATTCAATCTAAGCTTTTCAAATTTTAATATGTTGATACTGATGACAAAATGGAGGTCAAATTTGATATTGACGATTTTCACTTTCACCATTCATCAGTAATGGTTCTTGTGATATAGCCAGGACACAAATAAATGTTAATAAATCCGGTTTGCTGTCGTTGTGACAGCCTCTTGTTGAATTTCTTGTCATAATCACAGTTAACAAATTTGGCAAACACATACATGTATATTTTACCTGAGACACATGACCTGTAAGTTACATAATTTTAACACTTCAATGCATTCAAGATTTCCCTTTAATCCTTGACTAGTTTTTGATTAATACCTTGTGTATTAAAAAAGCAACAGGGGGTATGATGATGAACATATAGGGCCACCATGGTGAACATATCTTTTATGGCCACCATTAATAAGATAAAGTCACAGGTAGTACTGTATAGGGGGAGGGTTGAGATCTCACAAACATGTTTAACCCCGCCGCATATTTGCACCTGTCCCAAGTCAGGAACCTCTGGCTTTTGTTTTGAACTGAATTTTAATGTGCGTATTGTTATGCGTTCACTTTTCTTCATTGGTTAGAGGTATAGGGGGAGGGTTGAGATCTCACAAACATGTTTAACCCCGCCACATTTTTGCGCCTGTCCCAAGTCAGGAGCATCTGGCCTTTGTTAGTCTTGTCTTATTTTCATTTTAGTTTCTTGTGTACAATTTGGAAATTAGTATGGCGTTCATTATCACTGGACTAGTATATATTTGTTTAGGGGCCAGCTGAAGGACGCCTCTGGGTGCGGGAATTCCTCACTACATTGAAGACCTGTTGGTAACCCTCTGCTGTTGTTTTTTATTTGGTCGGGTTGTTGTCTCTTTGACA
This sequence comes from Mytilus edulis, assembly GCF_963676685.1. NCBI lineage: Eukaryota > Metazoa > Mollusca > Bivalvia > Mytilida > Mytilidae > Mytilus > Mytilus edulis. The sequence continues at coordinate 51,542,853 of NC_092346.1, read as the reverse complement.
CATTCCCCATTTCCATTCTCAATTTTAAGAGTTACATTAAATTCTAGTGTTAGATGATTGCAGTATTTTTTCTCAAAAAGTAAAGCACATAAGACTGAGTTACACAATTTATAAAAATCTTTAAAAGTTATTGAAATAATATTTTATTAGATTTAAAATGACTTAACAAAGTGAACATGCATTGATGTTTTGGTATCTTTGATATACATTATAAGAAAATGTACCATAAATATTGAAATTCAGCTCGAAAAAGTTTGTACGCGTTATGACCTGAGATTTCATTCTTCAATGCAGGTCATGACCTGCATTTTCATCGTCACAGGTTGACAGGTATGCCGTTTTTTTCGTATAAAAAAAATAATATTTAAGGTGGTACCTAACACTACAGGGAGATAACTCTGTAATATCAGCTAAACGTTTTAATTACGTTGCGTTGTGAAGGCAATATTAAGCTTCTCAATGATCAAAATTAGTGTTTGTGAAACTGCTATATAACCAGTGTAATTTTTCTGATAAAACGCTTGGTTCAAATTTTTTGAATTTTTTATATTTTTGTTAAAGGGTCAAAGTAAATACTTTGTCAAAATTTTATGAAAATTAAACGAGCCAAATTAATTTTAGTGAAAGTGTTGGGTACCACCTTAAAATGATATCTTATATTTTACTTGACCGATAAATATATATTATACTCAAAGTCTCATGACAAATGAGACCGGAAAAAGGGAAGTAGATTTCTGCGCATATGCAGGGGGAAAAAAGTTAGAAAATAAAAAGTAAACGATTTTGAGTTCATTAGAAGTGTACATTGGAAATTATTAATTTTTTTTACTAATTTTTCTACTGTAATAGGGGACTCCGTCCCCATATTATTCATATCCTTTATCATTTGTTAGCGGAGAGATAATAATCATTTATCATTTAGTTTTTTTTAAATTTCAAAATTATTCAATATTTCAATATTTTGTTAGAAAAAGAAACACAGAGCTACATGACTCAAATACTTTACACAAATAAACTAACTATATAAACAGATAACTTACAAGTTAAACTGATATATTGATCAGATTTATCATTCTTATTTAGTATACTACATAATGTGTGAATAATAAGATGTGGTATGATTGGCAATGAGACCACTCTCCACAACAGAACGCCATAGCCACAAAACATAGAACTACTTTTAAAAAAACAATAAACCACAAAGATATACAATGTTCCACCTGGGACTATTATGCTGTTAGTATAATATTCCAAGGTACCGCAGAAATCAATAATGCAAAACTGAATTAACAAGAATGTGTCCCAAGTGTGCCCCATCCGCATTATCATTTTCTATGTTCAGTGGGCCGTGAAAATGGGGTAAAAACTCTAATTTTGCATTAAAATTAGAAAGATCATATCACAAGGAACATGTATACTAAGTTTGAAGTTGATTGGACTTCAACTTCAACAAAAACTACCTCGACCAAAACTTTAACCAAAGCTTTAACCTGAAGCAGGACGAACGGATGCACAGACCAGAAAAACATAATGCCCATAAATGGGCATAAAAATAACATAGTTACATCCCTCATTAAAGGAAGCCTGTATATAAGTAATGTTTTAGAATAAAAGATTTTATCAAAATGAAGTTTTATGCCACAATGTCAACTTGTAAGCCCATTCAACTGCAAGTCTCCAGGTCTTTGTTTGCTGCTGTAATACAATGTATATATATAATTCTTTATTTTGCAGTGATTTCCTGTTTAAGATGGTTCTCGTTGGAGATGATGGTGTAGGAAAATCATGCTTAATGAGTAGCTTTGCTGTGAGTAAGCCTAGGAAATATCAAGATCATTATAAAAATAAATGATGTGGTATGATTATCAATGCGACAACTATCCACCTAAGTAAAAATGAAGTGGATACAAGATTATAGGCCACCATACTACCTTCAGCTATGAAAGATTTTAAACAATTCCATTGAGGATACTATAATTACACCCTAATTTATAATAAAACAATTAAAAAAAATATATGACAGTTCTGAGGTGCAACAACTAATGAACTACAGTCTCTTGACTGAGGACAAGCACTTATAGAATGTGGCTGGGTTAAAAATGTTTCTGAGCACTTCACCCTTCCTTAACCAGGGACAGACTGTCACAGGGTGAAACATCACAAATTTAGAACAAACTAAAAATAAGTTGCAATTGAATTGGTTTAACACAAAAGATCAGTACAAATCAAGCCATGTCTTTTTTCACAGTTCAATTATTGAAGCTGGAGATGTATTTGCTAAAAAAAATTTATCTTCAAGTTCACAAATTTCACATTTAAACAAATTATAGATTTTCAAAAATACATTATACTTTCTGAATATCTTAAAGAATGATGTCATTATTATGAGACTCTTCATTCCTAGAAGATTACCAAATCTGTTCACATTTGATGTTAAGAGTATTTATTTTTCTACAATTAACCAATTCCTGTCATCGCCTGTAGCACAGAGATATGTACACTATTTATTTACATTTTTTTTCTTTTTCAGGAGGGAAAACAATACATGCATACTGCCAATTATATGCCTACAATTGGAGTAGATTTTGTAAGTATTTACATGTACATGAAATATCAATTGGCATCGTTGTCAGATTTTATACAAAGTGTAATAAAAATCAGTTGTAAACTTTTATTTCTTAAAAACTAGCAAAGTTACATATTTTGTAAATATTTGATCATTTAGAAATTTCAGTATGGATGTTTTAAAAATCTTGAAATTGACCAAATGTTGAACTGTATCAATTGAAGTATATATATATTAAATATATATCATTTATTATTTTATATTACTCATTTCTAGAAAATATGCACCATAAAAATTGAATAGTTATTTATTTTAAATATCCTTTTATATCATTCATTACTTGTATTATTAAATTCTAGAAAATACGCACCATAAACGTAGAAGGAAGAGTTATTAAGTTACAGCTTGTAAGTACTAACAATAGTCTAGACCAAATACAATGATATTTATTGTTATCATGTCTCAATCTTCCACAAATTTATTTCTGTGCTCTTAAACCTTTACTTATAGGATTTTCTCATTATTGAAGGTCGTAAGGTGAACTATAGTTGTTAAATATTGTGTCATTTGGTCCTTTGTGAAGACTTGTCTAATTTGCAATCATACCACATCTTTTTAATATACATAACTGAACCACAACAGTCTGAATATTGTAATCACAATCAACTCACACGAAGCAGAATGAGAATGCCTGATAGAACAAAATCAGGTATTCATTTAGTCCTTGCTTTATACAAACACAGTGATCATAATTATTTGAAATTTATTAATTACGGTAGTAAGAAAATCTAAATCTTACTACATGTAATAGTTTTCAGTAACAAACAAAAAAATATTAATTAACAGGATAAAAACTTCATAAACAGAATACTTAGCTTCAAATATTTAAATTCAAGTTAAAGAGAATTAAATTTCAGACTAAATATATAAGTTTATATGAATTGTTTTGACAGTGGGACACTGCAGGAGCTGAAAGATTTAGAAGTATAACAACCAGTTATTACAGAGGAGCTAATGGTGTGGTTATTATCTATGACATAACAAATCAGGTTTGTACATTATGTTTAGTTATTACAGAGGAGCTAATGGTGTGGTTATTATCTATGATATAACCAATCAGGTTTGTACATTATGTTTAGTTATTACAGAGGAGCTAATGGTGTGGTTATTATCTATGATATAACCAATCAGGTATGAACATTATGTTTAGTTATTACAGAGGAGCTAATGATGTGGTTATTATCTATGACATAACAAATCAGGTTTGTACATTATGTTTAGTTATTACAGAGGAGCTAATGGTGTGGTTATTATCTATGACATAACCAATCAGGTATGAACATTATGTTTAGTTATTACAGAGGAGCTAATGGTGTGGTTATTATCTATGATATAACCAATCAGGTTTGTACATTATGTTTAGTTATTACAGAGGAGCTAATGGTGTGGTTATTATCTATGATATAACCAATCAGGTATGAACATTATGTTTAGTTATTACAGAGGAGCTAATGATGTGGTTATTATCTATGACATAACAAATCAGGTTTGTACATTATGTTTAGTTATTACAGAGGAGCTAATGGTGTGGTTATTATCTATGACATAACCAATCAGGTATGAACATTATGTTTAGTTATTACAGAGGATCTAATAGTGTGGTTATTATCTATGACATAACCAATCAGGTTTGTACATTATGTTTAGTTATTACAGAGGAGCTAATGGTGTGGTTATTATCTATGATATAACCAATCAGGTATGAACATTATGTTTAGTTATTACAGAGGAGCTAATGATGTGGTTATTATCTATGACATAACAAATCAGGTTTGTACATTATGTTTAGTTATTACAGAGGAGCTAATGGTGTGGTTATTATCTATGACATAACCAATCAGGTTTGTACATTATGTTTAGTTATTACAGAGGAGCTAATGATGTGGTTATTATCTATGACATAACCAATCAGGTTTGTACATTATGTTTAGTTATTACAGAGGAGCTAATGGTGTGGTCATTATCTATGACATAACAAATCAGGTATGAACATTATGTTTAGTTATTACAGAAAAGCTAATGGTGTGGTTATTATCTATGACATAACAAATCAGGTTTGTACATTATGTTTAGTTATTACAGAGGAGCTAATGGTGTGGTCATTATCTATGACATAACAAATCAGGTATGAACATTATGTTTAGTTATTACAGAGGAGCTAATGGTGTGGTTATTATCTATGACATAACAAATCAGGTTTGTACATTATGTTTAGTTATTACAGAGGAGCTAATGATGTGGTTATTATCTATGACATAACCAATCAGGTTTGTACATTATGTTTAGTTATTACAGAGGAACTAATGGTGTGGTTATTATCTATGACATAACAAATCAGGTTTGTACATTATGTTTAGTTATTACAGAGGAGCTAATGATGTGGTTATTATCTATGACATAACAAATCAGGTATGAACATTATGTTTAGTTATTACAGAAGAACTAATGGTGTGGTTATTATCTATGATATAACCAATCAGGTATGAACATTATGTTTAGTTATTACAGAGGAGCTAATGGTGTGGTCATTATCTATGACATAACCAATCAGGTATGAACATTATGTTTAGTTATTACAGAGGAGCTAATGGTGTGGTTATTATCTATGATATAACCAATCAGGTATGAACATTATGTTTAGTTATTACAGAGGAGCTAATGGTGTGGTTATTATCTATGACATAACAAATCAGGTATGAACATTATGTTTAGTTATTACAGAGGAGCTAATGGTGTGGTTATTATCTATGATATAACCAATCAGGTATGAACATTATGTTTAGTTATTACAGAGGAGCTAATGGTGTGGTTATTATCTATGACACAACCAATCAGGTTTGTACATTATGTTTAGTTATTACAGAGGATCTAATGGTGTGGTTATTATCTATGATATAACCAATCAGGTATGTACATTATGTTTAGTTATTACAGAGGAGCTAATGGTGTGGTTATTATCTATGATATAACAAATCAGGTTTGTACATTATGTTTAGTTATTACAGAGGAGCTAATGGTGTGGTTATTATCTATGACATAACAAATCAGGTTTGTACATTATGTTTAGTTATTACAGAGGAGCTAATGGTGTGGTCATTATCTATGACATAACCAATCAGGTATGAACATTATGTTTAGTTATTACAGAGGAGCTAATGATGTGGTTATTATCTATGACATAACCAATCAGGTTTGTACATTATGTTTAGTTATTACAGAGGAGCTAATGGTGTGGTTATTATCTATGACATAACCAATCAGGTTTGTACATTATGTTTAGTTATTACAGAGGAGCTAATGATGTGGTTATTATCTATGACATAACCAATCAGGTTTGTACATTATGTTTAGTTATTACAGAGGAGCTAATGGTGTGGTTATTATCTATGACATAACCAATCAGGTTTGTACATTATGTTTAGTTATTACAGAGGAGCTAATGATGTGGTTATTATCTATGATATAACCAATCAGGTATGTACATTATGTTTAGTTAATACAGAGGAGCTAATGGTGTGGTTATTATCTATGACATAACAAATCAGGTTTGTACATTATGTTTAGTTATTACAGAGGAGCTAATGATGTGGTTATTATCTATGACATAACCAATCAGGTTTGTACATTATGTTTAGTTATTACAGAGGAGCTAATGGTGTGGTTATTATCTATGATATAACCAATCAGGTACATTTTTTTATGAACATTGTTAAGTTATTACAGAGGAGCTAATGGTGTGGTTATTATCTATGACATAACCAATCAGGTATGTACACTATGTTTAGTTATTACAGAGGAGCTAATGGTGTGGTTTTTATCTATGACATAACCAATCAGGTTTGTACATTATGTTTAGTTATTACAGAGGAGCTAATGGTGTGGTTATTATCTATGATATAACAAATCAGGTTTGTACATTATGTTTAGTTATTACAGAGGATCTAATGGTGTGGTTATTATCTATGACATAACAAATCAGGTTTGTACATTATGTTTAGTTATTACAGAGGAGCTAATGGTGTGGTTATTATCTATGATATAACCAATCAGGTACATTTTTTTATGAACATTGTTAAGTTATTACAGAGGAGCTAATGGTGTGGTTATTATCTATGATATAACAAATCAGGTTTGTACATTATGTTTAGTTATTACAGAGGAGCTAATGGTGTGGTTATTATCTATGATATAACAAATCAGGTATGAACATTATGTTTAGTTATTACAGAGGAGCTAATGGTGTGGTTATTATCTATGATATAACAAATCAGGTATGAACATTATGTTTAGTTATTACAGAGGAGCTAATGGTGTGGTTATTATCTATGATATAACCAATCAGGTATGTACACTATGTTTAGTTATTACAGAGGATCTAATGGTGTAGTTATTATCTATGACATAACAAATCAGGTATGAACATTATGTTTAGTTATTACAGAGGATCTAATGGTGTGGTTATTATCTATGACATAACAAATCAGGTTTGTACATTATGTTTAGTTATTACAGAGGATCTAATAGTGTGGTTATTATCTATGATATAACAAATCAGGTTTGTACATTATGTTTAGTTATTACAGAGGATCTAATAGTGTGGTTATTATCTATGATATAACAAATCAGGTATGTACATTATGTTTAGTTATTACAGAGGAGCTAATGGTGTGGTCATTATCTATGACATAACAAATCAGGTATGAACATTATGTTTAGTTATTACAGAGGAGCTAATGGTGTGGTTATTATCTATGACATAACAAATCAGGTTTGTACATTATGTTTAGTTATTACAGAGGAGCTAATGGTGTGGTTATTATCTATGACATAACCAATCAGGTTTGTACATTATGTTTAGTTATTACAGAGGAGCTAATGGTGTGGTTATTATCTATGATATAACCAATCAGGTATGTACATTATGTTTAGTTAATACAGAGGAGCTAATGGTGTGGTTATTATCTATGACATAACAAATCAGGTTTGTACATTATGTTTAGTTATTACAGAGGAGCTAATGGTGTGGTTATTATCTATGATATAACCAATCAGGTACATTTTTTTATGAACATTGTTAAGTTATTACAGAGGAGCTAATGGTGTGGTTATTATCTATGACATAACCAATCAGGTATGTACACTATGTTTAGTTATTACAGAGGAGCTAATGGTGTGGTTTTTATCTATGACATAACCAATCAGGTTTGTACATTATGTTTAGTTATTACAGAGGAGCTAATGGTGTGGTTATTATCTATGATATAACAAATCAGGTTTGTACATTATGTTTAGTTATTACAGAGGATCTAATGGTGTGGTTATTATCTATGACATAACAAATCAGGTTTGTACATTATGTTTAGTTATTACAGAGGAGCTAATGGTGTGGTTATTATCTATGATATAACCAATCAGGTACATTTTTTTATGAACATTGTTAAGTTATTACAGAGGAGCTAATGGTGTGGTTATTATCTATGACATAACAAATCAGGTTTGTACATTATGTTTAGTTATTACAGAGGAGCTAATGGTGTGGTTATTATCTATGATATAACAAATCAAGTATGTACATTATGTTTAGTTAATACAGAGGAGCTAATGGTGTGGTTATTATCTATGATATAACAAATCAGGTTTGTACATTATGTTTAGTTATTACAGAGGAGCTAATGGTGTGGTTATTATCTATGATATAACAAATCAGGTATGAACATTATGTTTAGTTATTACAGAGGAGCTAATGGTGTGGTTATTATCTATGATATAACAAATCAGGTATGAACATTATGTTTAGTTATTACAGAGGAGCTAATGGTGTGGTTATTATCTATGACATAACAAATCAGGTTTGTACATTATGTTTAGTTATTACAGAGGAGCTAATGGTGTGGTTATTATCTATGATATAACAAATCAGGTTTGTACATTATGTTTAGTTATTACAGAGGAGCTAATGGTGTGGTTATTATCTATGACATAACCAATCAGGTTTGTACATTATGTTTAGTTATTACAGAGGAGCTAATGGTGTGGTTATTATCTATGATATAACAAATCAGGTATGAACATTATGTTAAGTTATTACAGAGGAGCTAATGGTGTGGTTATTATCTATGACATAACAAATCAGGTTTGTACATTATGTTTAGTTATTACAGAGGATCTAATGGTGTGGTTATTATCTATGATATAACAAATCAGGTATGAACATTATGTTTAGTTATTACAGAGGAGCTAATGTGTGGTTATTATCTATGACATAACAAATCAGGTTTGTACATTATGTTTAGTTATTACAGAGGAGCTAATGGTGTGGTTATTATCTATGACATAACAAATCAGGTATGTACACTATGTTTAGTTATTACAGAGAAGCTAATGGTGTGGTTATTATCTATGACATAACAAATCAGGTTTGTACATTATGTTTAGTTATTACAGAGGAGCTAATGGTGTGGTTATTATCTATGACATAACAAATCAGGTATGTACACTATGTTTAGTTATTACAGAGAAGCTAATGGTGTGGTTATTATCTATGACATAACAAATCAGGTTTGTACATTATGTTTAGTTATTACAGAGGAGCTAATGGTGTGGTTATTATCTATGATATAACAAATCAGGTATGAACATTATGTTTAGTTATTACAGAGGAGCTAATGGTGTGGTTATTATCTATGACATAACAAATCAGGTTTGTACATTATGTTTAGTTATTACAGAGGAGCTAATGGTGTGGTTATTATCCATGATATAACAAATCAGGTTTGTACATTATGTTTAGTTATTACAGAGGATCTAATGGTGTGGTTATTATCTATGATATAACAAATTAGGTTTGTACATTATGTTTAGTTATTACAGAGGATCTAATGGTGTGGTTATTATCTATGACATAACCAATCAGGTATGAAAATTATGTTTAGTTATTACAGAGAAGCTAATGGTGTGGTTATTATCTATGACATAACCAATCAGGTTTGTACATTATGTTTAGTTATTACAGAGGAGCTAATGGTGTGGTTATTATCTATGATATAACCAATCAGGTATGTACACTATGTTTAGTTATTACAGAGGATCTAATGGTGTAGTTATTATCTATGACATAACAAATCAGGTATGAACATTATGTTTAGTTATTACAGAGGATCTAATGGTGTGGTTATTATCTATGACATAACAAATCAGGTTTGTACATTATGTTTAGTTATTACAGAGGATCTAATAGTGTGGTTATTATCTATGATATAACAAATCAGGTTTGTACATTATGTTTAGTTATTACAGAGGATCTAATAGTGTGGTTATTATCTATGATATAACAAATCAGGTATGTACATTATGTTTAGTTATTACAGAGGAGCTAATGGTGTGGTCATTATCTATGACATAACAAATCAGGTATGAACATTATGTTTAGTTATTACAGAGGAGCTAATGGTTTGGTTATTATCTATGATATAACAAATCAGGTATGAACATTATGTTTAGTTATTACAGAGGAGCTATTGGTGTGGTTATTATCTATGACATAACAAATCAGGTTTGTACATTATGTTTAGTTATTACAGAGGAGCTAATGGTGTGGTTATTATCTATGATATAACCAATCAGGTACATTTTTTTTATGAACATTGTTAAGTTATTACAGAGGAGCTAATGGTGTGGTTATTATCTATGACATAACAAATCAGGTTTGAACATTATGTTTAGTTATTACAGAGGAGCTAATGGTGTGGTTATTATCTATGATATAACAAATCAAGTATGTACATTATGTTTAGTTAATACAGAGGAGCTAATGGTGTGGTTATTATCTATGACATAACAAATCAGGTTTGTACATTATGTTTAGTTATTACAGAGGAGCTAATGGTGTGGTTATTATCTATGACATAACAAATCAGGTATGAACACTATGTTTAGTTATTACAGAGGAGCTAATGGTGTGGTTATTATCTATGACATAACAAATCAGGTTTGTACATTATGTTTAGTTATTACAGAGGAGCTAATGGTGTGGTTATTATCTATGATATAACAAATCAGGTATGAACATTATGTTTAGTTATTTCAGAGGAGCTAATGGTGTGGTTATTATCTATGACATAACAAATCAGGTTTGTACATTATGTTTAGTTATTACAGAGGAGCTAATGGTGTGGTTATTATCCATGATATAACAAATCAGGTTTGTACATTATGTTTAGTTATTACAGAGGATCTAATGGTGTGGTTATTATCTATGATATAACAAATCAGGTTTGTACATTATGTTTAGTTATTACAGAGGATCTAATGGTGTGGTTATTATCTATGACATAACCAATCAGGTATGAAAATTATGTTTAGTTATTACAGAGAAGCTAATGGTGTGGTTATTATCTGTGACATAACCAATCAGGTTTGTACATTATGTTTAGTTATTACAGAGGAGCTAATGGTGTGGTTATTATCTATGATATAACCAATCAGGTATGTACACTATGTTTAGTTATTACAGAGGATCTAATGGTGTAGTTATTATCTATGACATAACAAATCAGGTATGAACATTATGTTTAGTTATTACAGAGGATCTAATGGTGTGGTTATTATCTATGACATAACAAATCAGGTTTGTACATTATGTTTAGTTATTACAGAGGATCTAATAGTGTGGTTATTATCTATGATATAACAAATCAGGTTTGTACATTATGTTTAGTTATTACAGAGGAGCTAATGGTGTGGTCATTATCTATGACATAACAAATCAGGTATGAACATTATGTTTAGTTATTACAGAGGAGCTAATGGTGTGGTTATTATCTATGATATAACAAATCAGGTATGAACATTATGTTTAGTTATTACAGAGGAGCTAATGGTGTGGTTATTATCTATGACATAACAAATCAGGTTTGTACATTATGTTTAGTTATTACAGAGGATCTAATGGTGTGGTTATTATCTATGATATAACAAATCAGGTTTGTACATTATGTTTAGTTATTACAGAGGAGCTAATGATGTGGTTATTATCTATGACATAACAAATCAGGTTTGTACATTATGTTTAGTTATTACAGAGGATCTAATGGTGTGGTTATTATCTATGACATAACAAATCAGGTATGAACATTATGTTTAGTTATTACAGAGGAGCTAATGGTGTGGTTATTATCTATGATATAACCAATCAGGTTTGTACATTATGTTTAGTTATTACAGAGGAGCTAATGGTGTGGTTATTATCTATGACATAACAAATCAGGTTTGTACATTATGTTTAGTTATTACAGAGGAACTAATGGTGTGGTTATTATCTATGATATAACAAATCAGGTTTGTACATTATGTTTAGTTATTACAGAGGATCTAATTGTGTGGTTATTATCTATGACATAACCAATCAGGTATGAAAATTATGTTTAGTTATTACAGAGAAGCTAATGGTGTGGTTATTATCTGTGACATAACCAATCAGGTTTGTACATTATGTTTAGTTATTACAGAGGAGCTAATGGTGTGGTTATTATCTATGATATAACCAATCAGGTATGTACACTATGTTTAGTTATTACAGAGGATCTAATGGTGTGGTTATTATCTATGACATAACAAATCAGGTATGAACATTATGTTTAGTTATTACAGAGGATCTAATGGTGTGGTTATTATCTATGACATAACAAATCAGGTTTGTACATTATGTTTAGTTATTACAGAGGAGCTAATGGTGTGGTTATTATCTATGACATAACAAATCAGGTATGAACATTATGTTTAGTTATTACAGAGGATCTAATGGTGTGGTTATTATCTATGACATAACAAATCAGGTATGAACATTATGTTTAGTTATTACAGAGGAGCTAATGGTGTGGTTATTATCTATGACATAACAAATCAGGTATGAACATTATGTTTAGTTATTACAGAGGAGCTAATGGTGTGGTTATTATCTATGATATAACCAATCAGGTTTGTACATTATGTTTAGTTATTACAGAGGATCTAATGGTGTGGTTATTATCTATGACATAACAAATCAGGTTTGTACATTATGTTTAGTTATTACAGAGGATCTAATAGTGTGGTTATTATCTATGATATAACAAATCAGGTTTGTACATTATGTTTAGTTATTACAGAGGATCTAATGGTGTGGTTATTATCTATGACATAACAAATCAGGTATGAACATTATGTTTAGTTATTACAGAGGAGCTAATGGTGTGGTTATTATCTATGACATAACAAATCAGGTATGAACATTATGTTTAGTTATTACAGAGGAGCTAATGGTGTGGTTATTATCTATGACATAACAAATCAGGTATGAACATTATGTTTAGTTATTACAGAGGAGCTAATGGTGTGGTTATTATCTATGATATAACAAATCAGGTATGAACATTATGTTTAGTTATTACAGAGGAGCTAATGGTGTGGTTATTATCTATGACATAACAAATCAGGTTTGTACATTATGTTTAGTTATTACAGAGGATCTAATGGTGTGGTTATTATCTATGATATAACAAATCAGGTTTGTACATTATGTTTAGTTATTACAGAGGAGCTAATGATGTGGTTATTATCTATGACATAACAAATCAGGTTTGTACATTATGTTTAGTTATTACAGAGGATCTAATGGTGTGGTTATTATCTATGACATAACCAATCAGGTATGAACATTATGTTTAGTTATTACAGAGGAGCTAATGGTGTGGTTATTATCTATGATATAACCAATCAGGTTTGTACATTATGTTTAGTTATTACAGAGGAGCTAATGGTGTGGTTATTATCTATGACATAACAAATCAGGTTTGTACATTATGTTTAGTTATTACAGAGGATCTAATGGTGTGGTTATTATCTATGACATAACAAATCAGGTATGAACATTATGTTTAGTTATTACAGAGGAGCTAATGGTGTGGTTATTATCTATGATATAACCAATCAGGTTTGTACATTATGTTTAGTTATTACAGAGGAGCTAATGGTGTGGTTATTATCTATGACATAACAAATCAGGTTTGTACATTATGTTTAGTTATTACAGAGGATCTAATGGTGTGGTTATTATCTATGATATAACCAATCAGGTATGAACATTATGTTTAGTTATTACAGAGGAGCTAATGGTGTGGTTATTATCTATGATATAACAAATCAGGTTTGTACATTATGTTTAGTTATTACAGAGGAGCTAATGGTGTGGTTATTATCTATGACATAACCAATCAGGTTTGTACACTATGTTTAGTTATTACAGAGGAGCTAATGATGTGGTTATTATCTATGACATAACAAATCAGGTTTGTACATTATGTTTAGTTATTACAGAGGAGCTAATGGTGTGGTTATTGAACAGATATATCATGTTAAGGAAGGGTATTTGCGAAAAATACTAGTCGAGAGAATGTTAAATTTCACGAGCCGTAAGGCGAGGGAAATTCATTCTCAAGACTGGTATTTTTTGCAAATACCCCTCAATAACATGATATATCTGTTTAATTACACCGAATGCTAATGTACTAAAACGCATTGATGATCGTGACGTTACAAGCGTCCAGTCGGATAGAGTATTTTTTGGCAAATACCACGGCAGAGAGGGTAAAAAAGGCATATCCTTTTAGCAAATACCCCGGCGGCGTTAAAAATGAACGATATTCATTTGATAACAGCAAATTGGTGAAAAATACACTGGCTATTAACCAATCAAAACCCCGGATTCTTACATAAGGTGTAATTATATCTATGATATAACCAATCAGGTATGTACACTATGTTTAGTTATTACAGAGGATCTAATGGTGTAGTTATTATCTATGACATAACAAATCAGGTATGAACATTATGTTTAGTTATTACAGAGGATCTAATAGTGTGGTTATTATCTATGACATAACAAATCAGGTTTGTACATTATGTTTAGTTATTACAGAGGAGCTAATGGTGTGGTTATTATCTATGACATAACAAATCAGGTTTGTACATTATGTTTAGTTATTACAGAGGAGCTAATGGTGTGGTTATTATCTATGATATAACAAATCAGGTATGAACATTATGTTTAGTTATTACAGAGGAGCTAATAGTGTGGTTATTATCTATGATATAACAAATCAGGTATGAACATTATGTTTAGTTATTACAGAGGATCTAATGGTGTGGTTATTATCTATGACATAACAAATCAGGTTTGTACATTATGTTTAGTTATTACAGAGGATCTAATAGTGTGGTTATTATCTATGATATAACAAATCAGGTTTGTACATTATGTTTAGTTATTACAGAGGAGCTAATGGTGTGGTCATTATCTATGACATAACCAATCAGGTATGAACATTATGTTTAGTTATTACAGAGGAGCTAATGGTGTGGTTATTATCTATGATATAACCAATCAGGTATGAACATTATGTTTAGTTATTACAGAGGAGCTAATGGTGTGGTTATTATCTATGACATAACAAATCAGGTATGAACACTATGTTTAGTTATTACAGAGGAGCTAATGGTGTGGTTATTATCTATGATATAGCCAATCAGGTATGTACATTATGTTTATTCTTTATGATTCAACCTTCTATTTTAATGTCCCATTTATGGGCATTTTGTTTTCTGGTCTGTGCGTCTGTTTGTTAGTCTGTTTGTTTGTTTGTTTGTTGTACCGTCTGTTTATCCTGCTTCAAGTTAAAGTTTTTGGTTGAGGTAGTTTTTGATGAAGTTAAAGTCCAATCAACTTGAAACTTAATACACATGTTTCCTATGATATGATCTTTCTAATTTTAATGCCAAATTAGGGTTTTTATCCCAATTTCATGGTCCACTGAACATAAAAAATTATAGTGCGTATGGGGCATCTGTGTACTATGGACACATTCTTGTTATAGATGACTTTTATAGTATTTTCTTCTTTTTGTAGAAATCTTTTGACAATGTGCCAAAGTGGGTCAAAGAAGTTGAGAGCTATGCTAATCCAAATAGCAAGACAATTCTGATAGGAAACAAAGGCGATTTGGAAATGGAGAGAATAGTAGATTATAGTACAGGAAAAGTAAGTTAAGTCGTTAGTCAAACAGATTGATCAAGTTAAACAGTTTAAAATGAAGTATTGATTATAAATGTTCAATTTAAGGCAAAGTATACAGAATTTGGAAATATTTCAGATTTTTCTTATTTATGCCCCCGCTGTAGCAGAGAGGACATTAAAGGCATACAATACAGTTACAGGGGAGGTAATGACGTTTCTTACATAAATTGTTATTTTCGCGACGTTAAACTATGACTTATCTGGAAATGATTCAGTTTTCGACTGATTTTTATCATTCAAACGTATTTAACTTAAAAATAAGTTCATGGACCCCTTTTTTTTATTATGCCATTTGGTTTGATTACTCGAGAAGATTATGTGTGCCAATTTTCATGAAAATGTAAATTGTGCAATTTTTTTAAATTTGATAAATATACAGCAAAAAATTATGTTTTTTTCTACATTCATGAACATTTGACAAATATGAGTTATTTCTGAATAAAAAATGTATAAATTTTTAGGATACTTATAAAATACAGAAATTACAAATTATTTAACAAAACACAATTTGTGTTTATCTTTTAAAACAAAAACGTTATGTGTTTCTTTCGAAAGGGAAAATACGGCCACAAATCTGAATTTTGAGTAAATATGCATACATGAAGGAATATTTTTTATTACATATTTAAATCAATCAGGTAAAAAAAAGTCTATATGAAGATTTTTATCAAAATGTAAGTGCGGGATCCAAACTGTATTAAAGTGAAAAATGCATTTTTTTTTAGGTTTTCCACATTAATTCAATATATTCAAAAAATTATTTAGAGACCTTTTTAATTGATTGCACTTGTGAAATTATAAATGCTACATATATCAATACTGACAATTGTGTCTAGTACAAGGAGTTTTGAATACATAAAAATCAAAGTCTAAAATATCGCCTAATTACATGTATGTATACTTTCCCAGAAAGGAAAAAGATTCTTTCTGTACAATTCATGAATGATTGGATTAAAATTGTATGAACTTCTTTCCTGTTATAAACTTGTGATCTCATTCAAACAAAAATGAACTTATGTTTCAGAAATTTGCAGATTCTGTGGGTTTATCATTTGCTGAAACAAGTGCAAAGATATCCAAAAATGTAGAACAGGCATTTTTGACTTTGGTATCAGATATAAAAAATAAATCAGCATTAGATGGTGTCAGCGCCCCCTCCAAACTGAATGCATTGGACGTAGGAGGTAGGTTTAAAATGTGCTAATCCTCTCAACGGACATCTTCGCTAGCCAAGGGTTATGATCCACTCCCCTCCTCTCCACCCTTGGCAGTTTAGGCAACATTTTTTATAACAATGTCGCGCCATCTATCGGTTGACTAAAAACACACCCATTCTGAATACGCTATTCTTGACCAATGGTAGCACTCAAACTCTCTTCAGTGTAGAGGTGAAAACACAGTGGCGTCTACAGTCTACAAACCTTGTGAAGCAGGAAACTAGAATATATGTTGACATTCCAATATTTGTGCAAGAAACATACGCAGGAACTTTTGTACATGAACGACTTTGGTTTTAATAGTATAGTGTTATTAACTGGCTGTTTCTGTATTGGCCCTGTTATAGATTCGAGGTTAGCTGTATTAGACCCGAGACTCACAAAGTGGAGGGCCAATACAGCTCATTGAGAATTTATAACAGTCCCAACACTGAAACAGCCAGTTCAGAACTCTTTTATTAAATGATTTTAAGAAAATTAAAAACCAGAAGTGAATGTCCCGTATTAGCCCATGGCCAACACATCTTTTTTCCATATTGGCCCTGTTTTTCACGTTTCAAGACTTTAAGACACTACAAAACATTGCACACCATTTAACCTGTTTATTTTATCATTTTGAATTAAAAAATATAATACAAATGTTTTTATGCATAACGATACCACCAAAAGATGATTGGACTTCAAAGTCATCAAAAACTACCTTGACCAAAAACTTTAACCTGAAGCTGGAGGAAAGGACGAACAGACGGATAGACGCACAGACCAGAAAACATAATGCCTCGCTTCTATCGTATGTGGGGCATAAAAAGTCCATAAACAAAAGCAGAGAACTTTTAAATGATTGTGGAACAAGAACCCACCAATTGTCTATACTGAAATAAGTGCTTTTAAAGAAAAGTTAGCAGTAAGGTATCAGATAAATATAAATAAGACAACAACCAATCAATGAATGATTACAAAACAAACATTAAGAGGCTACTTATTGATAATAAGATGTTTACATCTGCCACAATGTAGGTGTTCATTTTATTTTTACAAATTTTGAAATTAAAGTTAAGCAATCATTTTGTATAACTTAGGTTTATTTAAAAAATATATATTTTTAGATTCAGAAAGAAACACATCAGCTGGCCAAGAGGATGAAGTCAGTACAGCATGTGATTATGACACACTTGGTAAGTTTTTGCTTTAACAGGAAAGGCTATCAAATATAAATTATTTTTCCTTCTTAGACAACCAGTTTGGGGAATAAAAAAATATGTTATGTTTTTTCTTCTTCTTAAAACTGCACATGTAAACAATAGAATAGATTATTTTTCTAAGACAATGTCACAAGAATGCATAGGAAAACAAAAGAAAGTTATATAACTCTTAAAATTCATAGTTGTTGCATAAACCAATAATAATAAGAATTGAATGCTTCCTTTTGTACCTTTTTGTTGAGTCTCAACTTTTGTTGAAAAAGTGAGACATAGCGATCCTACATTACGTCGGTGTTGTCAGTGGTTAAAGATTTTGAAATTTAATAACTTTCTTAAACTATCCTGGATTTCTACCAAAATTGAACAGAAGCTTGTGTATGATCATGAGATAGTATCTAGAAGTAAATTTTGTAAAAAGAAAAATCATTTTTTTCCGTATTTTACTTATAAATGGACTTAGTTTTTCTTCTAGTTAACATTACAAACAGTCTGCAGTTAAAGTTTTTAAAACATTTATGAGATTCATGAACTATCCTGTATTTTTACCAAACTTGGACAGAAGCTTCTTTCGATCAAAAGATAGTATCAAGAGGAATATTATTATTAATTTTTTTCCTCATCTTTGTTGAGCCTGCGATTAACAGCAAAAGTAGGCGAGACACTGGGTTCCACAGAATCCTTACAAATTTTTTGTGTTATGAAAGCATTGATCATACACATATTTTTAGTATTCAGTTTTCAAATATTTAGAACCATTTCAATTTGTTCATTTACCAAAAATTTAACAAGGGGATGAGCAACAGTTTAAAAGGGAGTATTCTTAATCAATATTTTTTATGCCCCATTTATTATGGACCATTTATGGGCATTATGTTTTCTGGTATGTGCGTCCGTCCGTTCGTATGTCTGTCCCACTTCAGGTTAAAGTTTTTGGTTGAGGTAGTTTTTAATGAAGTTGAAGTCCAATCAACTTGAAACTTAGTACACATGTTCCCTATGATATGATCTTTCTAATTTTAATGTGAAATTAGAGATTTTTCCCAATTTTCACGGTCCACTGAACATAGAAAATGATAGTGCGGATGGGGCATCTGTGTACTGGGGACACATCCTTGTTTTTATTCAGTTAAAGCACTGTAATTACTAATTTTCATTTTGTATTTTCTTTCTCTAGAAGAAGAAATTTCTGCTGGAAGGATATTTCGTGGAAAGGATATGTACAAGAAACTACTTTCTATGAAGAAATCAGAACTTTCAACATACTTGGACTCAAAGTCAAAAATAGTTGGAAATATTTCAAAGTGTGGCAAAGTATCTACACAGACAGAAAATGACATGCGTGTACTTGCAATAATGGTTCATTCTGTTGAATGCAGTGGCTTATAATTTTATGCCACATTTATGGACATTATGTTTTCTGGTCTGTGCGTCCATCTGTCTGCCCGCTGTCCCGTACTGGGTAAAGTTTTTGGTCAAGATAGTTTTTGATGAAGTTAAGGTCCAATCAACTTGAAACTTAGTACACATGTTCCCTATGATGTGATCTATCAATTTTAATGCCAAATTAGAGTTTTTACCCCAATTCACGGTCCACTGAACATAGCAAATGATAGTGTGATTGGGGCATCTGTGTACTATGGACACATTCTTGTTGTTGTATAAAAGCACTTCATTTAAAGAACTATTTATAGACTGAATTTGCAAATTTAGATTTTAAATGTGGTCTAAAGTATCTGTTTTCACTTAAAAGGGTAGTGCAATCACATGCAATACATCTGCATTGCTTTAATTAAAAAACATTAAGATATGTTTACATATAGAGACCTACACAAGAGATTGATTTAATTTTAATTTTGATTAAAATTCAAATATTGTTGGGGTGTTTTCAACTATAGTGCCTAACAAGATTTTGTGAGGTAGACGAAATTGACTTTAAAACGATCGTATTGACTTTTGATGTGCAGAAATAGGCAGATCGGACATATTTTGACTTTAGTTACTTACTTCTTAAGTTTGGGATTAATTGTAATCAACATATTCCAATGAGACTGAAAAATGCTTTTTTTTATTATGATAAATAATAATTTTACCTGCCGTAGTCGTGCGTAAAATATATTTCGGTATTTCTCTTACGAAAATGACTTGTTTAATGGAACAAAACGTATTATTTGTAAACTTTCTCTTTACTCTTCACAATAGGCTTTTAAAAAATAACCTTTCAACTGTATATTACGAAAATTTTGTGAAAATCGAATAATTGGCAATTCTTACCTTTCATACCTTAACTTTCATTGATAAAACATAATATTGACTCGTCCAGTGTCCAGTTTGAAGGTCATTTTAGTTACCGTACACATTCATGCACGTTCTAATTAATCAATTGTCATGTATGAAAAGCATAAACAAGTTTGAAGGTAAACAAATAACAACTTAATCCAATCAAATTGCCTACGATTCAATAACAATGACCAGTCCACATCATAAAAATGTATAGGGGTAAACTGGGTAGGGAGAAAATGTCAGATATATTAAGTTCATTATTTTGCAATAACGAGTAAAAATTTGTTAACCAATAGATTTGTTATAATTTCATAAACATGTCGTTATGTATTGGTATAGTTTTTGGATCTTTCATTAGCGTATTTAAGGCTGTAGAAAGTTTGGCCTTCAAAAGTCAACATAATCATTGACTTTATAAAGAAAATTCGCCTTTTTAAAACATTGAATGTTTCACAAATAATACGCGACAACAAAGCAAAATCATTTCTTAAAACACTGCAAAAAAAATAATTCTGATTGATGCAGTGGTTTTGTCATAAATTGCACTGGAGTGAACAGTGGTACATCAAACGTCGAATTCCCCCACACAATGTTATCACACACTATAGTAACTAAAATTCGGAATTTATTTTTTTCTTTTCCTTGCTTTTTCTAAATTTAAATACCTAGATTAAGAAATGAGATTAAAATGCAAAATCAAGTGTTAGTAATTTGTTTCCTTTCACATATTTTATATTGATGAAACAATCCCAATTATATTTGAATTTTAATACATTGTATACAGATTGACAAATTTCATAAGAGGTGAATTATATAAATACTGAGAGCAGCATTACTATTGGCATAGTAACTTTTCATAACAACATTTCTGCAAAGTGTTCAAACTCAGGTATACATCTCATTGATATATATGAAAAATTTATTTTCAAATATTTTATGTAAAAAGATGATCTGTGATTATAATATTGAGTATTTTTGATATTTTGATATTTTTTATGTTTGTTTTATCTAACATGTCTAAAGGCTGTGATATTTATTGTCTAAAGTTTTATTTATTTTGTATTTATATCAACAAAGTTTATATTTAATTCCTTATTGTTTGTAAAGATCATGTGTTACAAAGTCTTTTTTTTTTTTTTGCTTTAAGTATTATAAGACATACTGTGTAATATATAAGTCATGGTAACATATTCCTTGGTAATGCAAATATGTAAGTCTTTATCTTTTTGTCATTTATTTTTCTAATTTCATGTTTATTTTGTAGTATAATATAATATAATAATGCAGAAAAACAAAGCTACATTAATTACTTAGACCCCTGCTCCTGCCACATTGTTTTTTTTTTTGCTTCAATTTCATTTTTATTGGTGAATATTGCTTTAAAATTCCTTTCAATTTAAGTGCAATTCTTCAAAAGTAGAAACAAAATTGAAAGACAATTGCTTCCATCCTCCATTTTTTTGTGGATGACAACTCAATTGATTTTGTACTATTCGTTTGAATTGTCCTAGTATCCAAACTTTTAAAAGGAAAACTGTCAACTAACCTGGGCACATTATGCTGACTTAAGGATTATGTACCCTTGTGTTGATTCAATGCTAAACATATGGAAATTTTATAGAAAATCCACAGCCTTTTTCCTTGTACTCTCATATTTGTCAATTTGATGACTGATAGGTATAGGATTACTGCATGCAGTGCTAGCATTGATTTCCTTAAAACAAGTTTATTAATGTAGTTATTGGTTAAAACAAATAAAGATATGGACCAAATCAAGTACACCTTTTAGGGTGTTTTCGACTTTAGTGACTCAGCACGAGGTATTTCGAAATTTACAGGTTGATTAGAACTTTTTGTAAAAAATAAACACTAACACGTCGTAGAAAAGCAAGTAAGTAATCTATGTTTCAAATCTTATAACAAAAATCTCTGTTTTAAAGGCTGTGGATTTTCTATAAAAAAATCTTGGTTTATTTGCCACAAAGTACTCTTTTTCTATTAAACGCAATGAAACAGTAAATAATAATGCTTTACATCAAGTTTTCCCCTTGGTATATATACAAAATGGCCTCCATTATTCATTATATTTGTAGTTTTTATACAATTGAAGTTTGAAAAGTTGGTACAAAACTGGCTACAGAAGGGGTCTTAATTGACCATTATTTTACTATTTAGTATTACATCGCTGAATGCCACATGCTTGGTGAAACGAGGCAAATACCTATTATAATGTTTGATTTTGATAGGGATTGAATCTACAACATGTTGCCCTCAATGACTGTGATACTTTGATACAGTAATACTACAGAAACATATAGTGAAAAAGCTTCCAAAGGAATTAAGACATTAAAATATATTGTGTTGCAAAAAAGAAGAAACAATTGAAACTCCTGTTATAATTTTATTGATATGATACATATTAATTAGAAGAAGTATTTGTGAATTTATTCTATGACTTATACATATGGATCATGATTTTGACACTAGATATTAAAAAAAGAAACACACACTAAATGAATACATGTACAGATATTGAAAATAATTGTTTATTGTCATCATTTTTAATGCTTTGTTTTTGATAAAAGTCGGAACCATTCTAAATCCACCAAAAACTAAAATCACCATTTGGTTGTATAATTTAAAAAGATTAATCATTTTATTTAATATTTCTGTTCATAATTTCGATATGAAATAAAGACACAAAAATAGTTTAAAACATTTGTACTTCTGTTAAGAAAATATATTAATAAATGAAAACCTGTTGCACTGTATATCACTCTTACACTTTTCGGGACAGGCAAGCTTATGTTCGAGAGTAAGATAGATAAGATTATGGCTAGGGAAACCACTAGCATAAGTAAATTTGAAACGATATTTGTAGTTATTATTCTCATTTCCGTATCGCTTATATATTTACCCCAGCTCTCTAGGAGGGCATGCTTCATTGACATTGGAACTGTTGTTATACCGCATCTAGCACTTGTTGTGTTGCTCATGTTAATTCAACAAGCTCAGTGACATGGCTAATTCCGTGATATCAAACTCGAGGTCAAAAGGACAGGATTATGGTTTCGTATCAATTGTCATTGAGGAATTGAAGGATATGATCATGATAGACCCGGTTCAAAACATATGATAAAAACTTTTTTTACGCCATACACTTATAAATTCTCAGCAAGAAATTAGCTTCCATATTTTGAGGATGTTGTTAAAACAGTTAGTGCTTCCAGGGTTAGGGTTAGGGTTTAGGGTTAGGGTTAGGAATAGCCAGGTCAGCAGTTGTCCTTGTCTACAAAACAAACATTTCAATTAGAAAACAAGCCCACAAGGAATTTTAAAATACTGAAATACAGATGAATTTCAATTTTTCTTATTATTAGCTAAAATAATGGCAATAAAAATTTCTTCTGTGAATTTGATTGTTTATGCCTAGGTTCAATCTTTAACCTTTTTATACCCCCAGCAGATATGTTGGGGTTATTAACTTATTACCCAAACGCCTCCGCCTAATTTTCAACCTCCTTGTCTGTCCATCCTCATCTGTCATTTCCTGCTACCATGTCCTTTGTCATCAGATACTTTAAGCCTTTGATCTGCCCAGTATCAGTCACGACATAACTTTCAAGATTAGAAGCCGACTCATTAGTGAGCTCCATATCCTTGGATCCCCCAAATTAGAAACTTCATTTTGTTCATTGTTCACAATTAAATTGTCAGCAGTGGTATTTTCATCTTCATTTAATATATCAAGTTCATCTGACCGATTTTACATCAACACACGAAACAGTTCTTTATTCAGAATTAACTCCAGTCGAAAATGTCTTGGAATAAGGTAGGCTTTGTTTATCATCTGAAAACCGTACAACATAACTGTCCCATCTACAATTTACCTTCCAGGGGATTTGAGGTACTCCGAAACGCTTCCAGCTTTTTTGAATTTTCTTATCAAGAACTTAATACGACACTTTTAAAAAGCTGACTAATTTATCTTTAGAAAAAATGGCGTTTGGTTTTAAATTCCAGTCACCAATTTTGAAACCAACGACACATATAAGATCAACTGACTATTTTCATTCAAAATAACTTCATACAAATTCCTACTCTTTGGAACGCATGCTAGAATTTCACCCCCTCTGAATTCTTCGATACTTTTGATAAAAAGTAAAGCACAAAAATACTGAATCCGAGGAAACTTCTAAACGGAAAGTCCCTAATCAAATGGCAAAATCAAAAACTCAAACACATCAAACGTAGGGGTAACAACTGTCATATTCCTGACTTGGTACATGCATTTTTTTATGTAGAAAATGGGGATTAAACCTGGTTTAATAGCTAGCTAAACCGTTCTATTGTATGACAATCGCAATTCCATTATATTGACAACGCTGTGTGAACAACACAAACAGACATAATAGGTAAAAATGTTAAAAAATAATAGGAGTACAACACTCAACAGTGTGTTATAATCTTAATCACTATAAAACAAACAAATATGCATCAAAAGAGGCACAAAAAGGGATGTAGACAAAAACATAAGCAAAAATGAAAGACAAGAAAACAAAAATTTACAATAGCATAAGATCAACTGAGCTATTTTCATTCAAAGTAACTTCATACA
This sequence comes from Mytilus edulis, assembly GCF_963676685.1. Taxonomy (NCBI): domain Eukaryota; kingdom Metazoa; phylum Mollusca; class Bivalvia; order Mytilida; family Mytilidae; genus Mytilus; species Mytilus edulis. Next base: position 51,517,802 of record NC_092346.1, on the reverse strand, counting down.
AATTTCCACTCTTTGGAACACAGGCTAGAATTTCGCCCTCTCGGGCTTGTTCTTCAATATCGTTGTAAAAAAGTAAAATCACAAAATAACTTAACTCTGAGGAAAATTTAAAATACGAATCTGCGTATACACATAAAGGTACATAGCTTCAATATACTGATGGCTTGCCTTACGGCAAAAATAAATTCGGATTCAACTCTGTAGATTAAAATTTGTCTTTCTCGTACAACAGCCAAACCGGAAGTGTACTTCATAGAGGGTGGTAAAGAGGGGGGGGGTGCTTGCACGAAAAAAACGTGAAATAAGACATAATTTCACGTTGAACGTGAAATAATTTCTGTAATGAACGTTGCACGCAAAATAAATACTTTTATTTGAACCTTTTGTGACTGAGTCACTGCATGTCTTCTTGTATATATTAACTCTTTGTTTTACTTGATATTCCCGATTTAGTATACACATTTATGATATAATTGGTTTACGGCTTTTAAAAAAGTATTTCTTGACGATCCCTGTCAAGTGTTTGAATTTTATTTGAAAAATACCGAGCACGCAAAATAAGACTTTGAAAATCACGATGCACGTAAAATTAAATAAGCAGAACACGTTGAACGAGGCACCTGTCTTGCACGACTGAACGTCAAATAAAAAAGTAAAAACACGTTGAACGTGAAATAAAAAACGGCGATCACGTTGCACGAAAATAACCCTTTACCACCTTCTTCATACATTTGTAAATTCTCTGCAATAAATTGGCTTCCATAATATTTTGAGAATGTTGTTAAAACAGTTAGTGCTTCCAAGGTCAGCAGTTGTCCCTGTCTACAAATAAAAAATTAAAACAGAAAACAAGGCCACGAAGAATTTATTTAAGAATACTTAAATTAAAGATTTTATTTATTTTTTTCTGCTCATTAGCTAAGATGTAACGTACCTTAATGTTGCACAAATGCATTTCATGAAAATCGGTTCTTGGAAGACAGTTTGAGCTGTTAGTGTTCTGGCGTTGAAATCGATGCACATATTATAAAAAGTGTCGAGATGTATCGTATCAAATGGAAGGCAAGTAAACGTATATATATTACGGATTACAAATGTGTCGAGGTTTCTGATTGGATAACAACACAGAGATGTCAGTATATATTCAGGAAACTGCCGGGGTATATACGACGTTTTTATCCCCAATTGGAACCTCAAAAACGTCATCATAACACCGGTTACTATGTGACGTAGTCATAAGCTATCAGACTGTCAGAGGTTCACAGAGGGAAAATAATGACGTGCTTCAGTCAATAATACATTTTTGATACAAAATCACGCAATTAACACTTTTAATACTTTAATTTGATGTTAAAAGTGTTATTATAAATTATTACATACACGATAAAATTATGTTCACAGCAAATTAGAAAATCCTTCACGTATGCCGAACATATCAGGTTGGGTTTTTCAATATATATGTGTTGTCAACAAATACCTGCACTGGAAAATAACATTAAGTCAGGGGTAATCCGTAATATATGTGTAATTCAGGTCTCAGAAAGGGTATTTACTGTGACATTCCCGGCTTAGGGCTTATATCCCCTTCGCCTTCGGCTCAGGGGATATAAACTCTAAGCCGGGAATGTCACAGTATAGATCAGTATATACCCTGTCTGAGACCTGAATAACATATAATATGTGTGTGATCTAAAAATAATTTTCAAAGGGCGATAAATTACCCAGAAAGGCAAGTGTGAGGTTCATGTCAGACTTTGGCGGTTTGAATAAATCAAAAACTAATCTGATTATCGTAATCAAAGTGTATTACATGCATTTTCGTTGTAACTACTTGTATTTATTGTCTGCATTAAGGTTTTATTGATATTTCGGTTTTCACATATCACTGAACATTTTGGCGTGTATATTGAAAACACCAAAATTAGTCACCGACATAAGATATTGAAAAATGCTAATATGGTGACACTATGGATACAGATCTTTTTAATTAATATTGCAATATATATTTTTTTATTTAACGGAAAATCTCCCTGTTTATACACGCTCTGATTCGTTCTTTTCTCTCTCCGATTCCATCCTCGCTCTTCTTATTTACAAATTACCTTTTATGCCCCACCTACGATATTTTTTCTGGTCTGTGCGTCTATTTGTCCGTTCGCTGTTCGGTCGTTCGTTTGTTCGTTCGTCTGTCCCGCTTCAGGGTAACGTTTTTGGTCAAGGTATTACTCAATTTATTTCACTTGACTGGGCGGAGTCTAACCGGTTCGCTCATAAAAAAAAACAGTCCATCTTTAGATAGGTGTTTTAGGACAAACTCGTCAATAAAGTGTCCATTCATTGATTTGTAAATTCCTTTTGATGCAAATTGAAACATAAACTCCGCCCGATCAGTTGAAATAACATTGGTAATAGTTTTTGGTGAAATTGAAGTCCAATCAACTTGAAACTTTTTACACATATTCCCTATGATATGATCTTTCTAATTTGAATGCCAAATAAGAGTTTTTACCCCAATTTCACGGTCCACTGACCATAGAAAATGATAGTGCGGGTGTGAACACCTTGTTTTCTGAATTTTTGCTAAGTGGTACCTGACACTACCGGGAGATAAATCTGAAAACCCGGCTAAACGTTTTGATCTCATTCTATTGTTAACGAACAAGATATCATTTTATTCAGATACTTGCGGATATCTTCTCAAAGTTAAAAACAGAAACATTAGAAAAGAACTCGGATGATAACCAATAATGGATTGCTATAACCAAACCGAACCCGGATGTTGTACCAGTTACCATGGTTTCGAACCAAAGAACCCGGATAGAACCAAGGTTCTCTCTCCGAAACACACACACACACTCTCCTCTTCTCGCACCTTGCACACACTGTCTCCTCTAACACATTCTTTCTCCTCACACACACTTTCTCCTCACAAATTAACTCTCTCTCCTCATACACTCCCTCTCTCTCACACTTTCTCCTCACCCACTCACTCCTCTTTCACATATCACACACACACACAGAGTCCCGACTTTTAGCCAACCAACAAGTGTATCTCAGTGCCTCACTTTCACCCTATCCTTCTCTTTAGCTCGAGCCGTAACACCCCCTCATCCTTAAACTACTTACCCTTAAAACTATAAACCAATGCTTACCCCTAACTATACCTACACGTAACCACCCAATCATTATTTACATTTTTATGCCGCACCTACGATAGTAGAGGGGCATTAGGTTTCTGGTCTGTGCGTCCGTTCGTTCGTTCGTCCGTCTGTCCCGAATCAGGTTAAAGTTTTTAGCAAGGTAGTTTATAATGAAGTTGAAGTCCGAACAACTTGAAACTTGGTTCTTCACATGTTCCCTATCACTAACCTAGGACCATTTAATAGAAAAAGGGGATTTAGGTCAATCAGTGGCGGATCCACAACTTTTCATACGGGGTGGTGGGGGGGGGGGGGGGGGGGGGGGCTGACTGGCCTAGGACCATTTATATGTTTTCAATAACATTTCACTTGTTAAAATATTCGATAACTTCCTTAAGTCAATTAGTAATAAAATGTCTTATATATTATGTTTCAAAGAAATATATATTAACATGATGAAATAAAGGGCGCTAATTGCAGGGATTTTATATATGACATAGCTGCTAGCAGACAATTACAATATATTATAAAATCAGTTCACACAGTTACAATCAATGAAGATCATTAATACGATAAAACTTGTATTTTTGGATTATGTGCTAAACTGTAAAAGTAGGTAATAAGAAAAAGGACTTACGAGAAAAGGAATGAGCGCAATTTAACGGGGTAAGAAAATGTGCATCTTCTTCTCTCTCCGGATTACGAGTCGGACTCTATATCTGTTATTCTTTTCACAAAAAAGGCACGATTACTTTGTATGCTGAAATGTTCATGCTTTTCTTTTTACTCATAAGAGTTATTTGTGAAAAGAGCAACAGAGTGTTATAACTGATGCAACTATTAAACAAATTAATTGCTAAACATGTTTGATATTAGCAAAATGGAAAGAAGGAAGACCAGTCATAGTGATACCAAAAAAACAAAGAAATAAAAAAAAACCACAAACGTGAAAGAAAACATTATGAATAATAAACTCATACTATATAGACTCTACTACACGTCTTTTCAGACGCACGATGTTGTAATATAACACGGTTCTCACTATCTGGGGTTCCCCTTTCCCAACGCACGATGTTGTTATATAACACGGTTCTCACTATCTGGGGTTCCCCTTTCCCAACGCACGATGTTGTAATATAACACGGTTCTCACTATCTGGGGTTCCCCCTATCTGGGGTTCCCCTTTCCCAAAACCTCTCTCCTTCTATCGTCGCCTTCTTTCGAAACAACACAAATGAAATGACACGTTCGATACTAGATTTTAACAAATATTGTTTCTCCTACACTTTAAATTTCCACATTGATCATAATTATGTATTTTAACGTTTGACTGGTACTTCGGCTATGTTATTATCTGTGAATGTGTAGCTTGAACAAACGTCCTTGCAAAGCACACACAAAATAAAGTTAAAATGGCCACTGTAGAGCAACTCTAAAACTCAGAGTATTATTTTGCACTTAATAGTCTTAGTCACTAGTCACGACTTTAAAACACATGGGGTCATATTGTTATGTAACATTAAAAAATGTAGAAAATAATGTAAAGACATATTTAGGATTATCAACTCTCTAACGAACTACTACAGATATTAATATAAGAGGTTTAGCCGGATTAGCCTTTGTGTTTAGAATTGTGTTATTTTATTTTAAAGAAGTATTAACGGGATTAAACTATTTACAAAATGTTCTAACTGTTAGGGTAACATATTTATTGAGTTGCCATTTTAAATGGTCCTAATGAATTTTTTGGTAAATATTTCCAATATGTAAGAGGTAAGTCGGACATATAATTTATTATTTGCCATATTCAGCTAAAATACAAAAACGCTATTTTATGTACGTGTCTATCATTTCATTTAACAGGGCGTAGGTCTTAAAATGCGATATTTAATCCCTAAGGGTATCAACAGCTAAAATTCTCAAAACACCTGATCACAATATAGTCTTGAATTTTTCTTGAGAATGTATTTTACTGAGCTTGCCCGTCATGGGTTCTCTTAGTGTTATTTCATTTGAACTGTATAACTCTATGAACATGAAGTATTGTTATTTATAAGGAATATCGTATGCAATTCTAATGAGTCAACTTCATTTTGTTATTTCTCACTGTATTAAATGGAACTGTTATAAGTACAGTGTTGACTTCGTTGACTTTGGGATATTATCGAGATTTGTTTGTGTTACTTATTGTAGATAAACAAAACTAAGCTATTTTATTTGCCAAAATTTAATACTTGGCGAATTCCATCTTTTTTTGCTAAGTTCTAGAACAAATTTTTAAGCACGTCATTAAATTGCTCCGGGTTTTCTAACAAACAGTTACATAAGACTATTACGATAAATATTGCAAATTTTACATATTGAATAAAAGAAGATAGAGGTACATTTAAATAAGACAGCAATCCAACAAAGAACAACGATTACTATTGATGTCAACATTCTTTTAATCTCGATAGAAGTGGAATAAAAAGGTGCAAATAAATACGTAAATTAAAATCTGTATTGGAAAAATCCCATTTGACCGCATAACACTGAGAAGGAGATTACAAAAATACAAGTACGAACAAAGCAGTAATAAGTAACATCTAAACATTGTTTTCTACCTCAAGTCTTACCATTTTTAACAAACAGCTGGAACCAAAATAGCTGAACTTGTGTATAATAGAGACATTTACATATCTTTTCTTCAGGTATAATTCGCTTTGCTTCATTATAATCATCATCGAACTATAAGAATGATAATTTTGTTGAATGTTGAGAAATAAAGTATGATAGTATGCACAAGAAGTTGTACTATTTCGTAAAAAAAAAAACAAAAAAAAACTCGATAACTTTTAAAATGATCTTGCTAGAGAAAACATTACGAGAGAGGAATCGACTCTGTCTCTTAACTTTGGTGACTTTTTTCACGTGACAACATACTGGTTAGAATATACCTAAATGAGCAACACGATATCTTGCGTGGTTAATATATAAGAATAAGAATAAGAATAGGTGGTATGATTGCCGATGAGACAACTCTCCACCAGATACCAAATGCCAACGAAAATTACATAACATTTTCATTCAACCAGAGTTGTGTGCAAATAATGTCTTACAAATGTAGTCCTAAAATGTTATGAAATATCACAACTACATATCTACCATTAATTATTGTATTGCGTTGTTAACAATTAACAAAATCTCATCACATATTTCAGTAAAGTCATTTTTTATTTGTAGGGTGTTCTACATAGATTTTAATGGCTTCGTCAGTGTCCTCGTATTTCATCATGCACACGACTCCGCCAAACCAGTTAAATGACGGCGAAGATAATGAAAAAGCCGAAAAGGAAAAGAAGCAAGTGAAAAAGAACAAAACCAACAAAAGCAAGCAACTCGTAATTACAAGAAATGAACTCACACGGAAAAGAATGACCTTAATTCGCTCAAAGCTTGAAGAATCCAGAGCTAGACATTTTGAAAAGGTTCAGAACCAAGCCTTGAACTGCTCAAGATCCATTCCACGTGTAGCTGATGTGTTCACACCATCTACGAAGGACAAAAAAGATCCAGACATAGAAACAGCGATGGAAATGGTTCCAATTTCAAACAATGGCGAAGAAGTACCGTACGTTTATTTTGTCGTTTCACCAGAAAAACAGGAAAAAGTAACAAAAGTGAAAGCAAAATTGAAAGAGAGACAGAGAGACGATGAAAAACGGAAACAACTAGTTAGTCGATCTACTGTTTTTACAACGAAGGAAGATTATGGAATATTTACAGACAAATCAAAAACGATGACACTTGCTCATAATTTCGGACTTCCATCACAACCAATGTCTTTACCACAAAGACCGTCAACTCAAAAGCAGATAGTATTTCCGCTGCCAATAAAGTTAACGCCTAAAAATCCCCCGACTACTCCTGCAACAACAATAACTACATCTATTGGACATCGTGGCAGCAGAGACTGGGATTACCAGGATTTTGAGACTATATATGAAAAACCTATTAAAATGACCATATGTGAAGACAATGAAATAGTTGAAACTAGGGAAATGAGAGAAACTAGTGGAAAAACCGTCGTACTTCGTGGATCTACAAGATCTTTGTCAACAAAGTGTTTGGAATTACCATTTATTTCCCTTGATGAACAAAGGAAAGCGTTAGGAACTGCAGGATCATATGGTGTCAGATCTCTCGATTTCGTTCGAAAATCAGTATCTCAAGATTCCTCACAGAAAAGAGTACATTTTGCAGAATCCGTTGATCTTCCATCTATAAAAGGAAGTCAAATTAGCAGTTTTAATGAAATTCTGCCTTCTCTTGGATTAAGACCGTTGACAGTTCCCGACTTCAGTTCAGAAAAGTCAAAAAGTTTAAGTGACTTAAAGTCACTCACAGGAACTCGCCTCTTACATTCGTCTTCCGGAAGATCATACAGGTCTGGTAAATCACTCGATTTACCAAAAATTGACATTGTATCATCTGTTTATGATGAGCTTATTTTAAAAGCTATAGAGGCATACATTTTGTCTTTACCCCCTTATTCGAAGCAATCCCAAATAGCTAGACAGCTCCTAGATCAGTTACAAAACAAAACAATTTCCACGTCAGAGTTAGACAAAGACCAATATAAGAGTATCCGAGAAGACATCGCTAATTTACCAAGAAATACCGTTAGTCAACGTGGGAGACAACAGAAAAACAATCCTCGTAAAGGTACCGCAGAGAAATGTTTCAGTCCACTGGAACCGAAATGTTATAGACTAGTTTTACCAGGAGCATTGCCTCCGGGGCCAAGTATCAAGGTACTCCAGTCATAGTTCTTTTAAAATATTGTTTCTAAAACATCCCAAAGCAGTATTGACCAAAGCCAGTGGTCGACAATTTATGTTGAATCTTCGTGGTTAAAAAGTTCTTCTGTAAACTAGCACGAGTGATTCTGTGTTTAATTATGCGTCTGACTTCTTCTCTATATGTGCCAAAATTTGTTTTAATGCATAGCATTGTTAGAAAAAACTGTTATTAAGTGCTATTTATTAAAATCTAGTTATTTACTTTCGATTGATCCTACATTTGTTTTTAGCTTTGTATAGCTTATTCGGGACATCCTTAATTTGAAACACACTTGGTAATAGTGGTAAACAATCAAATAGTATACGAAGATGTGGTTTGGGTGCCAATGAGAAAACTATCCATCCAAGTCACAATTTGCAGAAGAAAAAAAATATTATAGGTCAAAGTACGGTTTTCTTGTGTCTTTATTTGAAAAAAAAGTTATCTCAATACTATAAAAGAGGGACGAAAGATACCAGAGGGACAGTCAAACTCATAAACGAAAATAAATTGACAACGCCATGGCTAAAAATGAAAAAGACAAACAGACAAACAATAGTACACATGACACAACATATAAAACTAAAGAATAAGCAACACGAACCCCACCAAAAACTGTAGGGGGTGATATAAACTAGATGGAACCAGTACAAAGGAATATGATGAAATTTGTGATTTGAACTTTCGCTCTCGAGTTTTAACTGTAAGCATGATACACCAAGTTATCGTCATTGATAAAAAGGGTCATAGCAAACATTTAATAAGTTCAAATGTTATTCACCAGAAAAGGCATGTGTACTAGGGCCTAATTACTGTTATTAGAAAAAAAGACAGTGTACTAGGGCCTAATATCTGTTTTTAGAAGAAAAAAAGTCATGTGTACTGCAGACAAATATATCTGTTATTAGAAAAAAGTCATGTTTATACTAGAGCCTAATGTCAGTTATTAGAAAAATAAACGACAAGTGTACTAGCTTCTTCTTCTTCCAAATCTTCACATCCTTTGTAGGACAACCACACCGTTAAGGCATGTAAAACAAAACCCACCACCATACAAGTAGGAGTATATTTACACTATAATTTGAATAATTCCATCCTTCACCACTATATACAGGATCACTTTTGTAGTTTCACATATATCTTGTTGTATGTATTCTTAGTTGCGTTTAAAATTGTTAGGCTAGTTACCGGACATATATACAATGGGATTATATATGTTTACGTAGTAAAATAGTTCATACTTAAGAGACAATGTAGTAAAATAGTTCATTCTTAAAAGACAATTTTGTAAAATAAGTTGCTACACTCAAGTTCGCACTAATAAAAAGAATAATAGATTTGCAGCAGTAAAATGTAAAATAGTTCGCCTTTCATGATATGATAAAAAGATCTAAAAGCTAAAAGAAAATCACTTTTTTTTTTTTCTTTTTCATATACTTAAAATTGATTAAAATGTTCATGTTGCCTAAAAACTTAATCCACGCATATAAATAGACAATTTCACATCATAAAATATAGAACAAGATTTTTACGATTTCATTGCGTCTATATATTAGCACTTTGTGCGACGTTTACGATCTAGGCACGCACTGTAATGTAACAGCAATTGTCATATGTTTATTAATATAGTTCTAAAAGCTTGTCTTTAAAAGGTAAAAGATTTTATCTCACATCTATAATGGCACCGGCACACCCATATTACGTATTTGTTGCAGCATTCTGCATAATGTTCATTGTAAATATGGTCAAATTACACCCATGAATTCCGAAGCGTTTGAAATTAACATGTTATACAGTGAGCTCGACTTATTTGGAATTGGCTGCCCTACACACCCAGACCCAACCCTACCATAAACCCTGATCAAAGCATCTTCCAATCAGCTATGGTTGAAGTAGTAGTTTACATCTGGCGCTGTGTATAAGGTATATGAGGCGTTTTGCTTGGTGTTCTATCTTTGAGACTTCTTCACTGTTCAGACGAAGTTGTCGTTGTACCATGGTTATGTCCATCAATATCTGTATTTTGGTCCCTTCATTAAGAGATTCCCACTCTATTTTGCTGTTGCTTGTTAATATGTTCTCTATCTCTTTAATTACAGGTCTTCTGATGTTATCCCAAGCTTTACATTTGATCAATAGATGTTCAACCGTTTCCACTTCCTGGCTGCATGCGTTGCATATTTCCTGGTTTCCTTCTTTGTAGATTTTATATCTCAGGGGCTGCAGTGAGTAGGTTCCAGTGAGGAGTTTTAGTTTGATTGGAATTCTAAAACGGTCTTTGTTGGTGTATCTTTTAATCTTCAGTATGCTGTGGATTTTGCCTGCCATGAAGTTGTCTGTTTGAAGGTATTTTAGCCCTTGATACAGGTTGGCAATAACTGATATTTCGTTGACCCAGTGGTTAGCAATTTGCCTTTTTATTTGATTGACAGTGGTTTTAGTCACATCTGCATTATTCAGCATATCAATGGCTCTGCCGAGATTGTATTTGAACATGACCCTCTGTACTTCAATATACCAACTGTGGCTTCCTGAGGATTTTACAGCTAGTTGTCTTTTACCAAGCTGTTTTTCAACACTATTGTCTGATTGCTGACATATGTTACTAAAGAATGTCATCATTTTGGTATGGATTTGTGACCTAAGATATATTATTGACAACAAAAGTCATCCGTATGATAGGCATAAAAAGTCATGTGAACTACAGACTAAAATCTGTTATTAGACAAAAGCCATGTGTACTATCTGTTTTGATAAAAGAAGACCGTTGAAAATGTGAACAACCAAAAATAGCTCAAAATGATTTGTATGCGATACTATCAAGTTAACGTATGATTCCAGTCAATATGAGTTATGCAAAACTGTTTACAAATTATAGACAGCAAAAATGCAATTGAATACTTTCAACATGGTTTGCAAGCAAAACAAAGAAAACAAACTAAGACCAATGATCTGTATAATATAATTTATAGAAATATGATATATTAACATTGTAAAAAAATTAATGTTTATTTTGGTCATAAATTCAGGAATTCTTTAGTTTCCAAAAAGCTTTTAATTATAGTGTCATTTGCTACAGTATAGCCTATCCTATGGTTACAGTAGAACCAGTATGAATTCCGATATGAATCTGTGCTGACATTTTCAGAACACCATGTTCGCGCACAGTAAACACATGTTCGCTGCAAAGGTGATCGAAGTTTTAGTTCTGTTCGACACCTGCAGTGATTTTCGTGAGGATGCACTATTTCCTTCAATCTATATGCCACTGCACTAACTCTCTGTTTCATAATGTTAAAGCTATCCTGTTCGAATTCTAGTTTCCGCAACCGAGATTCGAAAGCTTTCGTTTTTATTTCTAGTGACATGGTCTTACTATCTTTAACTACTTGCCATAAAGTTTTTGATTTACTGCATAATTCGATGCATTCTTGTAACAGGTTTTGCAACACATACTTATCTGCTACTATCAAACTGTCAACTACAAAATCTTGAGTATATGAACCACTTTTCAGCTTGGACAAGAGAACGTCTTCACACTTTTCCTTTAGCTTGTCTATTTGATATTCTTCTGCAATTGGTAAAAGACGAAAAGCAGAATCCGTACCAGCTTCTAAATCGTCACTGAATCCTGGATGAATAAAACGAATCATCTCTGAAACATCCTGATATGACTTGTCAGGGAGATCAATATTTGATTGTCCCTTTTCTTTGAATTCCCCGGAAAACATACATTTAAACACAGGTGAAGCAAAGGCTAACAAACTGCGACTAGTATATAGAGGTTTTTCTTCTACAGTAAGGTTGACATCACATAGAAACTCGTCAGCGGAAAAATCGGAATCGTCGGTTGCTCTATCATGGTTGCCGCTATTCATATTGTTCATTTGTAGTCTAACATATTTTTTATTCCCCCTTAGAGATGTCGTTAATAGCAACTGTAATTCTACATTATGACGTCTTCGCATGGTTCCCAGTTGAATTCCAAGAAGACGCCATTGCACGCTTCTTGCTTCTGTTAATCTGAAGCACACGTCGTTTGTATTTATTTTTTGTCTGTCAGGTAGTGCCAAAATTGATGTTAAAAAAACGGCTATTGACATGTTGAGTGAAAATATATGTCTGTTTGTTTTGTTCACTAATCGTTGTCAATATAACGGAATTGTATGCGACTGCCTTACAAGTGAACGGTTTAGCTAGCTATAAAATCAGGGTTAATCCACAATTTTCTTCATACGAATATGACAGTTATTATCTTTTTTTGTGCATACCTATAATAGCAGAATGATATCGTAAAAGGAGCATGTATCGTATGAGGCAAATTGGGTCAAGGCTTAAGCTCGGATTAGATAATTGAGGATAAGAGATGGCATGTCAGTAACTTCTTGTAGTCCTTTGTTAATTTATGTATCATTGTCATTTTAGATAGGTTCTTTTGTTACCTTTTCTGACATTAGACTCGGATTTCTTATAAACTGAGTTTTACTGTACTTATTTCTGTTTTTCTACATTGGCTAGAGGTATAAGGGTGGGTTGAGATCTCAAAAAATATGTTTAACTCCGCCGAATTTTGTGTTGAAGACCCAGCGATTGTCTTCGGCTGTTTTTCTGCTCTTTGGTCGGGTTGTAGTTTCTTTGACACATTCCCTATTTTATTGTGATAAATAGATTGTTCTAATAAAACCATGCAAGCATAAAGGTTACAGAGATGATTTATAAATTGCTTAACGCCCAGCGTCCTTTAGAAATTTCAAATATGTCCTTCTTTTTCGGAAAGAGAACAGCATCGTTTCAGTTTCACTTGCGAAGTGTTTTTATCTTCAAAATATTGGCAGACGATCGTTTCAAGACCAAAAGACTAACTTTCGATATTTAAATATTTTTTAAAATACGAATTCTTTTGAGAAATTAGTAAAAATTAAAAAAAAAAAGAAGGATACATGACTGATAAGAACAGTCATGATAGTTCTTAATCATTTGAATTACTCCATTACAAACCGATATGAATAAAAGGGAAATGTAAAGTTCAATGAGACAGCAACCGACAAACACAAAGCACCAAAAGACATTGACATTTGGTGTCAATATACTGTCTTAAACAATATAATATGTAAAGTTTCATTACAATACGTCAAGCTCATTACTCCGTGTATAGAATATAAAAATAAATTGAGAATGAGACAACTCTCTACAAGAGACCAAATTAAACAGAAATTAACAACTACAGGTCACGGTCTTCAACAATGAACAAAACCCATATCCCATAGTCAGAAAATCTCCGCCCCAAAAAATAAACAAAACGAAGAAAAAAAAAGAAAAAAAACCTGGAACAACTGATTAAACAGTTATTATTATACAATATAGGAAGAACCGTTCATCTGACGTGTATTTCCAAAGTTCAGCCGCATTTTCAATTTATGCGAATTTACTGCCCTATAAACAAAAGCAAAGTTTAATTATTTTTGTTAAATACTGAATTGGAAGATAAATGTGTTATATCTTAAGCCTTATTACCGATAGCTTTCTTATGAGTTGTTAGGGGTAACTCAATAACCAAAGGTAAAAATCCATGATTTATTGTGCAAAAAGTTAAATAAATAACAATTATCTATCAGCTTTAGTGGATTACTTTTGTTGATTGAATATTCATACCTTTTTCGACATTTCAATTGCAATATATAGATATAGATATCAATAGCCTTAGGCGGGTTTTATTACAGATAAAATCCTGTCAACACAATCATATTTTATAACATGTAAAATAAACTGATGTTTATGGTATGTGTTTCTAGAATAACCTTCCTCTTGCAAACCCTATACACCTACATGTACACACATGTCATTCGTACAATTTAAAACAGTGAGCAAAACAAAAACAGTAAATTAAACTAGAAGACCCCCGATAACAAAAGAAACATTTCAAAACAAAAACTAATGGCCTGATTTTTTTAATGATGTTTTAACAAAACAAATTCAAACAACTTTTAAACTTTGAGAAACTATCAAACTACAAGTATGTTACCTAATCGTTGTTAAATAAATTTCAAACGACAGTAACCGAAGACAAAGATTTCTGTCGTTTGAAATTTATTTATTTTGTCTTTACTTCTTTTTTGTTTTTTAATAAATCACACCACTGGATTTCTTCTTGTTTGAACTGTTTCACAATTGATCGCGCAGATGTCATTTATACATGTATCTTACTATATGTAATGGATTTTGTTCAATTCCACACGATTTAATGACACATTGATGCTAACATCCACGAACTTTGGTCTCAGGTGTATAATTGTATCATATGCGATCGTAGCACATTATTGTATTACAATCATATTTAAATGAAAGTACACCTTATTCTGCTTTATCATAGCCGCAAATCGATCCGATGCAAACTCAATACCAATGTTGAAATAAAGTCAAAATGAGACAGCAACCTTACGGCAAAGTAACCAAGAGACTCGTCTGGCAACAGACATTCTTCAACATACACAGGTTTATATATAATATGCCATGGTACAAATTGCCCTGATTTTATAAAAGTTGCAAATTCATGAAACAGAACCAATAAAACATCTGCCAGTAAGTCCGATTCTCCTCATAACGAAAAACATTGAGATATGACATTAGTCAACTATGGTGTGGTTCATGGCATTGGACATACATATTAAATATCTCTGGTTTAAGATCTCTTTTAACAATCGATTTACGTACATTATCAAAACTTGCACGAAAAGAACAATCTAGGACTAAAAAAAAGGACTAAACTCTACAGTAACAGTATAATATATAAAAAAGAAGATGTGGTATGATTGCCAATGAGACAACTATCCACAAAAGACCAAAATGACACAGACATTAACAACTATAGGTCACCGTACGGCCTTCAACAATGAGCAAAGCCCATACAGAATAGTCAGCCATAAAAGGCCCCGATAAGACAATGTAAAACAATTCAAACGAGAAAACTAACGGCCTTATTTAAGTAAAAAAAAAATGAACGAAAAACAAATATGTAACACATACATAAACGACAACCACTGAATTACAGGCTCCTGACTAGGGACAGGTACATACATAAATAATGTGGCGCGGTTAAATATGTTAGCGGGATCCCAACCCTCCCTCTAACCTGGGACAGTGGTATAACAGCACAACATAAGAACAAACTATAAAAATCAATTGAAAAAGGCTTAACTCATCAGATGGACAAAAATACAAGTGGACGTGGCCCGGTACTTATACATCTCGACACAAAAAAACACAATGAACAGATCTGAGAGTACTCGCAGTTATCTGACTAATAAAAAAATCATGCAACTAAGACAAGTAAAATATGTAACAAAAACACAAAATAACTGAAAAATAATTCCGCTCGAAAGAATGATCGCAGTCACTGAACGCAGGCTCATAGTACTGAAATGAAATCTTGTACTTCAAATAGCAAGTCATAGACAGTATGGGAAGACACGATCTTGTGCAAATAACAAATAAAACTATATAGAAAAAAAACCTTTTAGTTTTGATTAAAATATAAATAATTATAAGCGGATATGGTTATTTATCCTCTATATTGCTAGACACAGTGATTGATCTTATTTACAATTCAAAATTCAACCACTGATGGCATTTGACACTTGTGTTTCAGCATTATCATCTCTCTAAAAAAAATAAGTACAAATTACTTTCCATACTAACACCGAAAATCAGAAACTGATAAATTGATATTTAGTTGATAGTTGTGTATTTCTCAAATGTCTTGCTGCATACTAGATGTTATACGTGTTTGTTGTCAGACAGATGTGTTTCCGCAGAAGACATTTCCTACAAAATACAATTTCTGGGGAATTTTCTGTATCTGATATACTGTCTTCTACTAAATGTAGTATTAATTTTCAGCTTAGTGGGATACTACCTATAATAGAATAAGTAAAATGTGAGAACTCTTTAATGAAAAAGATCAAGTAAAAGCCTGAATTTTATTTACAAGTTAAAGTATTTGTATTCAGATAATTTTATAAAAATAAACTTCAAAATCGTCGTTCTTTCTATTCAAACTACAATAGTTTTTTTCTTATTAGATGTACTTCTTTTCGTGTGTTAAACTTATCTTAGCCCAGCCCCCTTTTAACTCCTTTCTTTAAGCCCCACTCTGCGACTTAAATCCGCAGATACGAACGATCGTCCCAGAACACAATGAAAAGTAAAGCAACAGATATAATGATTAATGAAGTCAGACAAATAAAACAAAAGGTACTTAAATGACACCTATAACATCTACAACGACAACAAGCCTCGAAACATTTACAACAGGTTGACTGACAACAGATCCAGCAACCATGGCAACAGCAAACGTTAAATACCAAACCTGTAGTGCAAGTCAATATATATCGAAAAACAATACAACAGCCAAAAACAATTCCAAAGAAAGATAATGCAGGACGATTAAAATCTAAAAATGCGAAATATCCGCAAACTACAGCAAGTCCTATCGAGCCATACCCCGAAAACACATGCATGAACAGGAGCCGACAAAGATGCTTGTCATCTAATGTTTTCTTTCTTCGTCTTGGAATTAAATTGTAAAACACGAAAGACAAAAATAATATAGATTCAATTCCTATAGCGACAGTAACAGTCGCCAAACTCGTCTTCAGAGCTGCTTCATAGATAAGTTTCTCTGCAATGTTACAAACAAATTTCGTATCAGTGTGATTTTTCATGTTGTCAAGGATAGCAATACTTGATTTGCTAAGAACACGTTTTATATCGGGCACATGCGCAGCCAAATCTATTCTGATATCGGCTTCTTTGCGTAAATTACTTCCCCTTGTGTCCCCACATTTAATAATTCTACTTTCAACGGTAAGGCTGACAATAGCGGCAACAATTATTTTTACGTAAGCTCTTCGCACCAATGCACCAGCAATGGCACCGAGGGCAGCTACTAACAAAGCAGTTTTGAGTCCTACTTCTTTACAGTCTATTATCAAAATGTTGATCAAATCAATAAAGCAGATCCTGGAGCAAGTTTTGGTGTCTGCTTGATGGCTGACGCTCTTTCCGGTTAAAATAAAGTTAATTGCATGCTCACAATTATTTGATGATATCTCATACATTCTCTCACCAATTCTTTCGCTGAGACGATTAAAAGCTTCCTCAATTTCATCTTTTGTCTTTGGGTAATCCTCTTTTTCAACTAGATACACTCCCTGGTTAAAGTCTAAAACATCGTGTGTATCGTTTTCTCCAATGAAGATCGTCTGCTGTATAAATTTCCCGATACCATGACTACTCTCCGTCCCTATTTCAGCAGATGTTGTGTAATGCCCAATGGTGACAGCATCTACCCCATCAGATACCGGAGAGATTGCCAAAACGACAAGATGGTGGAAGTAGCCACCTGCTCGTTTCAGTTTAATATGAGACAACAATTTTACCCTCTTTCGGAACTCCTTGTAACTACTAAGTTGATTTGAAACTTTGTCCTGACAAATACTTTTTCTCTTGAACTTCTCTTCTTTAATTTCCGGTGTTGTGTTTTCATGGTGACTAACAATCTACAAAAATAATCAAGACGCATTTTTCACTAACATGGCGAGTGTTATATTTCCCGAAATTGCCTTAAATGACATTTTGAATATTAACGGAAATGTCGAGGAGAGGGATTTCTGGTTTCTCATAACAAAACTCGAGTATAAAGATGAAGTTAAAAACGAAAAACAAAAAATGAAAGCAAAAGTTAACTGCAATGTCATGGGCAAATATATTTTCAAGTATACTTATAGACAGTTTTGAAGTGAACATAGTTCTTAAAAAAAAAACGAAAACACAACAGCATTTCATTCTTGTAATTGTAGTATTTTAGTTATTCATAACATTTAATACGCATAATACCATATAATTGTAATATAAAAGAAAGGCGAGGGGAGGATTAGGCCCTCACAAACATGTTAAACCCCGCTACATTCATCAAGCATATGTACTAACTATGGAACCTGCAATGCCGATTTTGTCGTTGGTAAATGTTTGCCATACATTTTGTTTTTTGTTTACAACTATATAAAATTCAGACCTATCATATTTTTTCTTTTAAATTGTTTCCTATTGTATCAGTCCGCTAACATTTATAGATATCTGAACTGTGTGTTTTGATCATTTTTGACAGATGGAGAGCCATCTTTATCTGTATGAATTGTTGTTAATGGCAATCATAAAATTGAGAATGAAAATGGGGAATTTAACAAAGAGACAACAACCCGACCATATCTAACAGACAACAGCAAAATGTCACCAACAGGTCCTTAATGCAGCGTTAATGCAGCGAGAAATTCGCACACGGAGGCGTCCTTTATGTGGCCCCTGAACAAATATATATGCTAGTTCAGTGATAATGAATCTCCAAATTGTACACGAGAAACTAAAATTAGAAATCATACAAGACTAACAAAGGCCAGGGGCTCCTGACTTTGGACAGGCGCAAAAATGCGACGGGGTTAAACATGTGTATGAGATCTCAACCCTCCCCTATACCTCTAGCCAATGTAGATAAGTAAACGCATAACAATACGCACATTAAAATTCAGTTTAAGAGAAGTCCGAGTCTGATGTCAGAAGATGAAACCCAAGAAAATAAACAAAATGACAATAATACATAAATAACTACTAGCAGTTAACTGACATGTCAGCTCCAGACTTCAATTAAAATGATTGAAAGATTATGTCTTCATCATATGAATATCAGGCGCAATCCTTCCCGTTAGGGGTTTATTTATATACCATCATAACATAGATGAAAAGAACATAAACTGTGTCATGCCAACAACTGTTTTTTTTTTGTTTTTTTTTTTTAAATATATCAAAGGTTAAAAGAAATTTTTCATGTCATGTCATTTCAAGGTGTATATACATGTATGTATATATGTATATATATGTGTGAATCGTAGAGGCCATGGGCAAAACGGTAAACCAAGGTAATAATAGGATGCATAGGACATTCTCGCTTTGTAATGAAGAAAAATATCGTTTTCTAAAATGTTAGTAAAAAATGAAATCATATAAACTTACGGGTGTTGTATCAGACAACCTATTATCCGCCATCACAAACTTTTAGCTGTTGAAACACAAATACAATTGTAGTAATGTTATGGTTCAAGTGCACGTATTTACCACAAGGATATAAAATGATCAGATATATAACTATGAAATATTATTTATGATGGATTGTCCAAATACGATATTGAAGGACTATATAAGAATATTCAAGTAGTCAAGTATTATATATTAGTTGAGGGTGTACATTTATAGGCAGAAAACATATCTAATAGTGACAATTTCGTTAATCTGTTGACGGTTTTTTCCGTAATATTTGTTGCGTGGTGGGATATGAATGTCATATATGCCCATTATAAATCTTCTGTCTTCTCTAAAAAAAAAAAAAGCACACAAAAATGAGACAATCACAAAGTTTAATTATGACGGACTAACCAATTTTTTTTTTGATGAGGTGTGTTTTCCCCTGTATCACTCTATCAAATTATGGTTCTTCAACGGATCTATTTCAACGCTTATCTTCAAAAGAGTATAGGCTCCAATGTCAGAACATTTTCTAGATGTTGTCAAAACTAAACGATTCAGTGAATCTATATATATCAAAGCTCCAAGAAAATCTTGACCGACATTTACGATCCAAATTGTTCAGTAACTAAAATAATTACTTATATATATATATATATATATATGTTACAGTAAATAGGTGAAATTAGGAATTACATGTAATTACTAAAATTTAGGAATTACAGGTAATTCCCGATGCACTTAGTTAATACAAGTAATTCCTTAAACGGCCCAGTTATTACCAGTAATTACTAATTTTAAAATGAATTATTACACCTATTTACTGACTGTTAAAACAATGTTGTATTATGGTCAGATGATCAAAAGTTATATGGTAATACTAACTAGAAGATCAGTTAGTACGTTTAAAATATTGAATAGTTGATTTGTATTAAAAATGTCTTGAATAAATATGGACTTTCAAATATTTGGTTAAATCAGAGTAACTTTAGTTTTAATCCAAAATGGTTAAAGATGAGCATTAACCAGAGAATTTTTGACCAATTTCAGCAGACATGGAAATCAGAAATGGAAAATTCTCCCAAAGCATTATGTTTTAACTTTTTTTTAAATTTAGAATATTTAGACTTATTAACTTATAAAGATAAGATAACGTTATGTAGGTTAAGAACTGGAATGAACTGTTATGTGCATTAGCTTCCAGATATAAAAAAAATATATATATTTTTATGCCCCACCTACGATAGTAGAGGGGCATTATGTTTTCTGGTCTGTGCCTCCGTTCGTTCGTCCGTTCGTTCGTTCGTCCGTTCGTTCGTTCGTTCGTTCGTCCGACTTCAGGTTAAAGTTTTTGGTCAAGGTAGTTTTTGATGAAGTTGAAGTCCAATCCACTTGAAACTTAGTACACATGTTCCCCATGATATGATCTTTCTAATTTTAATGCCAAATTATAGTTTTGACCCCAATTTCATGGTCAACTGAACATAGAAAATGAAAGAGCGAAGTTCAGGTTAAAGTTTTTGGCCAAGGTAGTTTTTGATGAAGTTAGAGTCACAACTACTTGAAACTTAGTACACATGTTCCCTATGATATGATCTTTCTAATTTTAATTCCAAATTAAAGTTTTGATCCCAATTTCACGGTCCACTGAACATGGAAAATTATAGTGCGAGTGGGGCATCCATGTACTATGGACACATTCTTGTTTTATTGTTAAATCATTAATAAAAATGATATAGTGAAATTATAATTCACTGTTAGCAGCCAATCTGGTTCTATTTTGTTAAATTAGCTGCGAAACAATGTTGATGAGTTGTGCACTTGCTAGTGAATATTTGGACCTCATTGAATACGTATTCATGTGACCTTCAATTCAACCCCTAGCTGGAGATGAGTTATCGATGTATTAAGCTATTACAATTGTAAGAGTTTTGCAGAACAAATAGTCTCGCCTACTTTTGTTGTTAATCGCAGGCTCAACAAAAATGAGGAAAAAATATTAAAATTTTCCTCTAGATACTATCTTTTGACTTAAGTACTATAAGAAGCTTCTGTCAAAATTGGGTAGAAATCCAGGATATTTGGAGAAAGTTATTTTAAAGTTTTAAACTACAGTACATGATTGAGATTTTAGTTTAACAAAATTATGAAAATCAATTTTGGATTGATATCATTGTCTTGCATATATAAATGCATATAGTGAAGTAGTTACAAGACCTATAAAACAACCATTTTCCAGATTCAATTCACAAACACTAAAGAGTATGCACTTTTGATGTGCCTTATATTCCTACATCCTTAAGTAAGCTCCCTTAAAATCCCTACCCTTTACTTTCTTATTTGGTATCTTGAATTATGTTTTTCATTTTAAAACAAAAACATCAAGTTAGTAAATAGCTGTAAAAATGACAAAAAAAATCAGTAATTACCAGTAATCCCTGAAACAACTAGTAAATACATGTATTTACTAAATTGGCTAGTAATTACAGGTATTTACTGAAATGTTTAGTAATTACGTGTAATTCCTAATTTCACCTATTTACTGTAACATATATATAGACACACTTTTTCAGTAACATGGGTTGCAGCCAGATTTATCTAAGATAAAAACTGTTAAAGATTATGATGGGGAAAAAAATAACGAAACCCTCCGTTAAAACATAAGAAAATGCATCAATTAATATATCTTAGTAATTCAAAATGGAATACTCCAAAAAAGGATCGTATAACTAGCTATGTCACAACTATTCTAAGTACAATATGCAGTTTTTCTACCAGTTTGATAAAAAGTCTTTTATTTTAAAGTCTGGCATATTTTTAAATTGTTTTTACACACAAAACAAAAGTCAGATTGCTAATAAAAAAGACATTATTCTTGGATTTCAAATCATTGATCATAAAAACAAATCACAAAATTATTTACTGCATGCAGATATGTGCACTTTTTTGTAAATCATTATCGATGAATATACAAAACAACAGAGTTACATTTCACTTAGTTATGTAAGAATAAAACAGGACATTCACACTCGACAGACGATTCAAATTTCTTCCGGTGATGACTGGCAAGATGTAAATGAACGTAACTTAACATTTTCTGTAAGTTCACGACCAAAGTACATATATCTATGTAAGCCGACACAAACTCGTTAAAACAATTCGTGTAAAGTACCACCGAACTAGATACGTTTTTTTCGCGACGGCGAGCCCTGAAAGGTTTCGATACTTTTCCACTAAAACAAATAATCGAAACATAAGCACGATCGTAAAAATCCGAACCTGGTTCACTTTTGATTGCTGTGATCTTTTTATTTACATATCGAATGGATGTGTTTTTGTTGTTTTCTATGTATCAATCTGATGAGTTAAACTCTTTGAACTGCTTTTTATGGTTGTCATGTTACATAACTGTTCCAGGTTAGAGAAAGTATCAAATGTATCGATGTAACTATGTGAACGCAAATGTTCTTAATGACTAATGCTTTGTTACATTGTTTTGTTTTTTTTTAGGATGAAGAAGACATTACAATATTGACTGCTGTTCCCTAATTTTTGACAGTGTGTCATTTTGTTTTGTTCACGCATCTTTGTCAATATAATGAATTTTATGCGACTGTCATACAAGTGAGAGATTTATCTAGCTATAAAACCAGGTTCAATCCACCATTTTCTACATGAGAAAATGCATGTACCAAGTCAGGAATATGGCATTTGTTATCCATTTGTTTGATGTGTATGAGCTTTTGATTTTGATTAGGGACTTTCCTTTTTGAACTTTCCTCGAAGTTCGGTAAATTTGCGATTTTACTTTTTATCAAGATTCATAGATTCTTTTAACAATGTTTACATTGTATGATACTAGTATACACATTGTTTATATGAATAATTTCAGAAGTCCATAACTACCATAGCTTATAATGAACTTTGGATAATATTGTAGAATCTCTTTTAATAAATATTTGCTTGTTGGGTTTGTTTCTATGTTTCTTTTTTATGCTTGGCTTCGTTTGTTCTCTGTGTTGTTTCTTTTTACATGCTCTTGTATTCACGTCTATATTAGTTATGATTTTTTTAATGAAATAAGACAACATTCAGTGAAGAGAATGTAAGCAATTATATGCTACCGTACGGCCTTCAACAATGAGAAAACCCCGAACCCTATTGTCGGCTTAAAAATATCATACATGAAAAGTATAAACAATTCAATTTAAAAACTAACGGCCTAATTAATTAATAACAAGAATGTGTCCAAAGTACACGGGTACCCCATCCGCACTATTATTTTCTATGTTCA
The DNA here is from genome assembly GCF_963676685.1 of Mytilus edulis. NCBI lineage: Eukaryota > Metazoa > Mollusca > Bivalvia > Mytilida > Mytilidae > Mytilus > Mytilus edulis. The sequence goes on along the minus strand of NC_092346.1, from coordinate 51,494,474 downwards.
ATGGACCGTGAAAATGTGGAAAAATCTCTAATTTGGCATTACAATTAGAAAGAGCATGTCGTAGGGAACAGGTGTACTTAATTTCAAGTAGATTGGACTTCAACTTCATCAAAAATTACCTCAACCAAAACAAAATTTTTAACCTGAAGCGGGACAGACTGACGGAATAATGAACGGAAGAACAGACGATCGAATGGAAGAACAGACGAATGAACGAATAGATGGACGAACAGACCAGAAGACATGATGCCCATAAATGAGACATAAAAAAATTGAACGAACAACAATTATGTTACACAGCAAACAAACGGCAACTACTGAATTACAGACTCCAGACTTGAGACAGGCACATGCAGAATGTAACGAGGTTATTTAGCTCAGTTGAAGGCATCAATCCTCCCCTAACCTGGGACATCGGTGTAACAGACTCAGGTCAACATAAGAACAAACTATAAAAATCAGTTGAAAAAAGCCTAACTCGTCAGATGGATATAAATAGTAATTTATCAAACAAACACACAGAGTGGACGTAGCGTGTCGATTAGCATCCCACCTCAACACCGATAACCTTGTTAGATGAACGCACACCTTACTTAAATTTTGTTTAAAGTGATCATGTTGACGTTTTCATTACTTGATATGTATACGATGTTCAGGTATTACTTTGGAATGAACAACTGAATACAAAAAAAAAACATTTCTTTTTTTCATTTTCAGTTTTTAATTGCAGATTAAACAGAAAGTTAAACTACTTGTACTATATGTGTTGAACAAATAACACACCGAAGGAAAAAACACATTAAAAACATGAAATCGGTATCTGTTTTTTTTTTTTTATATTTTATACCTATATAGTATATAATTTAAAAGCTGACACAAAACCAAAGCCTATAACAAATATTAAGCACACATGTTAAGGATTTGTTTTCTCTCAATCCATTTATGACTTTCGAACAGCGTTATACTACTGTTGCATTTATGAACCCCTCCATGAGTAGATGTATAAATATCTTCCGAAAGTTCTAACACAACCAAACGTGTGTTATCGATTTCTAGTTATCATATGGTATGTCGGAAAAGGTTTTCTGCTATTTATTTAGATAAAGGAATATTTGTAGTAAAAAATATTCCCAATATATTTTATTTTACAGATTTAATTCTGGTTTATGAATTTTACCATGAACATATGGCAAATCATGGTTTACATATAATAAATAGTTCAGAAACCAGTTGGTTATTGTATAATTATCTCACATTTCAATGATGAATCGAATAGACTATTTGTGTGTTAAATCTTCTGTTACACAGTACTGCAAATACGTTACGAAATCTACTGTTCCCTTTAAATATTTCTAAACTGTTTTGTCACATTGTTTGGATGGTATATAGTATATATTTAGTTTTATTTACATATTGATGTAAAATGTAGCAATGAAGACCGTACTTTGACCTATAATGGTTTACTTTTAAATATTGTGACTTGGAAGGAGAGTTGTCTCATTGGCACTCATACCACATCTCTTATATCTATAAACATAAGAAAAGTTAATTCACATATGTGGATTCAATATTATTCCTAGGATACCAATTTTCGTGGAATTCGTGGCTATGGGCAACCTTGAATTTGAATGTCCATTACAGCACACATTTTCTAATGGCTTATGCTGAACCACGAAATCAAATCGCCAGGCAATTACAATTTTTCCTCAATCATCGAACATTTGTACCCAACAAAATAAATTAATCCACAGTAATAAAATAAATAAGACAGAACAAAACTGCTCTAGTTTTAACTATAGGGGTAGTTGCAGATAAGGATCAGTTACTGTAAGGGCTTAAACAATGATCTAACTACCTTTTTGAAAATCCTTTACTTTCTTAATTTCTTTTAAAAAATAATCGAAGTTGTGTTAGGCAGTATTTTATTATTTTTTAGGAAACCTACAATGTATATATATTAACACATTTTGAAAACCAAAAAATAAGCAGGCGCGGATCCAGAGGGGGGGGGGGCGGGGTTGGAACCCCCTTTTTTAAACGATCTATGCATTTGAATGGGGACATGTAATTGGAACCCCACCCCATTTGTCCTGGGTTAGTAATTATTATTATTTAAATATTACGTAATTTTTCAATAAAATGCATTATTTCTCCATGACAAGATTTTAACAACGCCTAGGCAGCATACAAATAACTTAATTTTACGCCAAGGTAATAGCAAGGACATGTAAAATAAGAATTGAATGTTCCTTTAATGTAGTTTAATATATTTGTCAAAGGACACACACTCCTTTTGTAAAGAGCTTCCATGCTTCATACAAAATTTGATTTTTCAATGATTTAAATGCCAATTAAAATATAAAAAGAACCAGGCAATCATTAAATAAACAGTATAAATTAGATATAATTCGCATATCATTTACTGTAGAGAACTTTGGTATTGATAGGGGTCAATTTTTGTGGAATGTGAAAACATACTTGGTTCGATCGTTTGTTTTTTCAATTTATGTTTTAAAAAAAAACATATTCGCACTCGATGGAAAATATGTAATTTATGCCTCGTTCACACGTACGTTTAATTTGAATTGAATTCGAATCGAATTCGCTAATCGCGTCCTCACACTCTTCTTTTTTAATTCGAATTGATTCGAATTCGCTAATTCGAATTATCCAATACGCATTTGAAATACGTTTTTGTTAATTCGAATTTAAAGCTAACGTCGTTAGTACAGTAAAGCGAATTTCACGTCGAAATTAGTTAATGCGAATCGAATTCGAATTACGTGTGAAGTCAGCATTAGTATTGTAACTGAATGGACTTATGGAAATCGTATGAAATGATCTTGAAGTAAAGATTCTAGGTACTGTCGTTGTTTATCATCTTACTTAGGTGCTATAGTCATGGTCATGTTTATTGTATTTGTATATTTTTAATTTTGACTGTTAAATCCTTTTTAGGTAATTTGTTGTATTCATACACTTTGCAATTGTTTAATATTTTAAGTAAATATATGAAAATCTAGAATAATACTGATATATAAGTTTATGGTATCTATAACATTTCATAATGTATTTGTATTATATACATAAAATTGGTTCATGACTTGTTACATGAATCTTCATTTCATTTATGTGTTGTTTTAATATTATAATTGTCTGTATTTGGATCACGCCCCTATTGTGCTCTTTCCAATAAAATACTGAATTGATTTGTATTGAATTTTGCTATGCTCATGTTTGTAATCCTGTCTTACATTTTGCCTATGAACTTTGCCTATTGATTGTCTATATGCAATTTTGTTTCAATTTTATTTGTTTTAAATAGATTAAGATTAAAGCACAGTGTTATCTGCTGTACTCCAATTTTACTTTTTTTTTTTTTTTTATCCATAACGTCTGTTTATTCTACCTACGCAATGAATGTTCCTCTGGTATATTTTGTCAATCTTTTGTTGTCAATATGATACAATTATATGTCACTATCATACAATACCAAGTGAGAGATTTAGCTAGCTATAAAAAGAGATTTAATCCATTGTTTTTTACAGAAGGAAATATATGTCCTAATTCAGGAATATGATAGTTATTTTCCATTCGTTTGATGTGTTTGAGCTTTAGATTTTGCCGTTTGATTATTGACTTTCTGTTTTGAATTTTCCTTAGAATTCAGTATTTTTGTTATTTTACTTTTTTCGGCACTCATTGAACAAAAACACTTTCAAAGAACATTTTTATCTAGATTACACACACTTAGAGACAAAAGTAAGTAGTCATATAAACAGCAATATATACAATTTAGAAATTCTACAATCATTTGTGTAATAGTTTTTCATATAAAAAGTTAACGAGAATTATGAAGTTCATTAAATATTTGTTCTGCTCACATTTCAATTTAAATTCCATGTTTGTTTTTGTTAACAAAAAAAAGACAACCAGATAAACAAGTTTGTTTTATAATGTCATATGTATCGTTTTTTGGAATGACATCAGGAAATTTTAAACAGTCTTTACTCTAATTTTTCAGATGATTTTTTTCAAAGAAACACGTTTTCAAGATAAAAATTATTTGCTATTGATGTCATCTGAGACTACTTTAACACATAGTAGTCTCAGGCGTCATAGAAATATCACGATACTTAAAAAAACATACAGACCTGACCATAAACTGCATAAAACATGGAAATTACGACGAAAGTGAGCACCACATTATACAAATTGTTTAATTCCCTGCAAAACCAATCAATATGTTGCATATTACTTACCACAAGGATTTCATTATTTTAGACATAAAACACATAACATTAAGGTGGTTTCAAACAAACACACCCCAAGTCATAAGCTCAGTATTGCGATCACTAACTACAGGAGATCCTTTATAATATATTAATTCTACTTCTATGTGTCTAATGTTACCGGGTCCAATACTTTAAGATATCTTTTTATCAATTGAAAAGGGATTAATATGTCAGACGAGTTTTAGCTAACGCAAAAGCCTAAATTATTTACAGTAAATGTATTGTATTCAAATAATTCTGATAAGTTCTATTTCAAAATAATCGTTCTTTTTTTAAATACAATGATTATGTTCTAAAACGTTGGACCCCTATCGCTCTTCCTTTCTTCAGCTCTCATATAGCGACCTAAGCCCGTTGTTCAGTTTAACTAATCATTCCAGAAAACAATAACAACTAAACATGCACCAACTAGAAAAATTACTGAAGATAGAAATATAAAACAAACGGTGCTGAAATAACATTTATAGCATTTACCACTGTCCTCGTCACATTTACAACAGCTTGAATTATCATAACAGTCCCAGCAACACTCACGAAAGCAGACGGAAAAAAGCATCCCTGCAGTACAAGTCAATATATATCGAAAAACGATACAACAGCCAAAAACAATTCCAAAGAAAGACAATGCAGGACGATTAAAATCTAAGAATGCGAAATATCCACAAACTACAGCAATTCCTATAGAGCCATATCCTGCAAATAGTTGTAGGAACAACGTCCGACATAGATCTTCAGCTTCCAAAGTTTTCTTTCGTCTCCTTGCAATTAAATTGTTAAATACGAAAGACAAAAATAGTATAGTTTCTATTCCTGTAGCAAAAGCAACAGTCGCCAAACACGTCGTCATTGCTGCTTCATAGATAAGTTTCTCTGCAATGTTACAAACAAAATTTGTATCAGTGTGATTCTTCACGTCTTCAAGGATAGCGAAAGTTGTGTTTTGTAAAGCACCATTGATATCGGACAAAGTAGCAGCCAAGTCTATTCTGATTCTCGCTTCGTTACGTAAATTACTTCCTCTTTTGTTTCCGCATTCAATTATGCTACTTTCCACGGTAAGGCTGACAATAGCTGCAATAATTACCCTCACATAAGCTCGACGCACCAACGAACCAGCAACTGCACCAAGTGCAGCTACCAACAAAGCTGTTTTGAGTCCTACTGCCTTACAATCTATTATTAAATGGTTGAATGAATAATGAAAACATTTACTCGAGAAAGAGTTGGAGCCTGCGTCTGTTTGACGACTGACACTCTGTCCGGTAAAAATATGGTTAATTACATGCTCACAATTGTTTGATAATAAATCGTACTTTCTCTCACCAATTCTACTGTTTAGACGATTAAAAGGTTCCTTAAATTCACTGTTTTACTTGGATAGTTTTTATTCTCAACTAGATACAAACCCTTTTTAAAGTCGAAATTTTCGTGTGTTACTTTTTTTCCAATAAAGACCGTCTGCTGTATAAATTTACCGATGCCATCAAAACTAACCATCCCAATTTCACCCGAGCTTGTGTATTGTCCGATGGTGACAGCATCTGTATCATTATCTACTTCAGAGATTGACGACACCACGAAATGGTGGAAGTAGCCCCCTCCTCGTTTCACTTGTAAATGAGACATCGGTTTACACTTACTCTTACGTCGGAAATCATCATAATTTTCCAGTTTAACTAGTCCATTTAAAATATACCTAATTGCATGCTCACAATTGTTTGATGATATATCATACTTTCTCTCACCAATTCTCTCGATGAGACGATTAGAAGCTTCTTCAATTTCTTTTCTTGTACTTGGATAGTTCTCCTTTTTAACTAAGAATACATTCTGCTCAAAGTTTAAAATAGCATGTGTACGTTTGTTGAATTTTTCATACAAGAACGTCTGCTGTACAAATTTACAGTCACCATTACAATTCTCAATTCCAATTTTAGCCGAGCCTGTGCATTGTCCGATGGTTACAGCATCTATCCCATCAGATACTTCGGAAATTGCCATTACCACGAAATGGTGTAAGTAGCCACCTTCTCTTTCTACTTGTATATGAGACAACGGTTTACACTCACGTTTGAAATCATCATACTTTCCCAGTTTAATTAGATGATTTTCCTTTTGAACACTGACACCCTTTCTGGTTAAAATATAACTAATTGCATGCTCACAATTATTTGATGATATATCATACTTTCTCTTGCCAATCTTCTCACTGAGACGATTAGAAGCTTCCTTAATGTTTTTTCTTGTACTTCGGTAGTTCTCCTGTTTAACTAAGTATACACCCTGCGTAAAGTTTAAAATAGCATGTTGAAATGTTTGTTTGTCGATGTCTTCCATCAAAAACATATGCTGTACAAATTTACAGTCGCCATTACAATTCTCAATCCCATTTTTAGCCGAGCCTGTGCATTGTCCGATGGTTACAGCATCTATCCCATCAGATACTTCTGTAATTGACAACACCACGAAATGGTGAAAGTAGTCACCTTCTCGTCTCACTCTTATATGAGACAACGGGTTTTTTTTACACTTGCATCGGAAATCATCATAATTTTCTAGTTGATTTGGATCTTTTTCCTGGCTAGGAGTTTCGGTATTTCTCTCTTTTAGTTCTGAACTTTCAGTATCATCTTTAGCGTGACTAGAGCTCTACAAAATTTAAAAAAAAACTTCGGGATTTTTTACAGTGACATTTTATGAGTGTTATATTACCAATATTGTGTTCAATTTTATTATGAATATTAACGGAAATGATAGACAAATGTCGAAAGGAAAGAAGTTCTGAAGTCGTAATTATAGAGCTACATGTATATATATATATAAAAATATTAAAAATTCAAAGGAAAAAATATTGAAAACATAATTGACAAAATGCCATGTCATTGACAAATAAATATTTTTTTAATTATAGAAAGTATTTCCGAAGTACTTCCGAAAATCGATAATCTGATTATTTACTCCAGGATTTCAACTTTTCTCATTGGGGTATGCCAGTTATTCATGATATTTCATAAGCATGATATTGATCAAATGTGAAAAACGTCAGTTTACCTGAATCTGATTTACGAAAAAAGACCTCGTTAAAATATCAGGCTCCTTACACTTAAGAGAATCGTTGTAACTTTTTGAGGATGAGGTGGTCTAATTAAAGGCAAAATTACTGCTTTTAGTTTCCGAGGGTAGTGTCAGTCTATATTTAACGCATTGCAACCCCTTTGCAGAACCTAAGTATTAGAGTTATGTTGATTTATTCTCGTCCTGAATTGGGTGAAACATTTGCCGCTCGACCCAAACAAAGAAAAATAATTTAAAAAAAAAGAATAATGCTCCAATATGTTATAGCACTATTACATTCTCATGCCTTTGGATAGGCACATTAAGAATGTGGCGAGTTTAAACATTGTTAGCGAGTCGTTGGCACTACCTTTAATTTGGCACTGCCATTTAAAAGTGCGCAGTTTCTTGACTGTTGTGGAATATACACAGATTATATGAGTTATGTTCCTGATGTTGTAACTACAATCCTGTTCCCCTCCGCAAAACCTACCGAATTAGACTATTTACTGGTATTGTAGTAACATGGGCAGCATGACGAGTTGCAACATGTGGAGCAGGGTAGGCTTACTCTTCTGGAGTACCTGATATTACCCTAGTTTTTGATGGGGTCTGTGTTGCTTTGTCTTTAGTTTTCTATGCTGTGTTTCTTGTTCTATTATTTGTGTGTTTTATTTTTCTTCTTTAGCCATGGCGTTGTCAGTTTAATTTTGATCTATGATTTTGACTGTCCCTCTGGTATTTTTCGCCCCTCTTTTAAGGTGGTACCTAACATTACAGGGAGATAACTCTGTAAAACCAGCTAAACGTTTTAATTACGTTGTGTTGTTAAAGAAATATCAAGCTCCTCAATGATCAAAATAAGTGTTTGTCGAACTGCTATGTAACCAGTGTAATTTTTCTAAATAATTGGTTGGTTCAAATGTTTTGAAATTTTTATATTTTTGTCAAAGGATTTAAAGTAAATACTTTTTTAAAATTTTATGAAAAATATTCCGAAGTATGTAAATTATTCTCTTACTACACAATTTGTTATTTACTTTTATTATTATTGACATGTCATGTCAAATACATTACATATCAGGAATTCATTTACTTGCATCTCATTGGTTTATTTTTTTCCAAGATATATTTTGTATTTAAGTATTTTTCCACTATTTCCAAAAATAGTAATATCGAGTTAATATCTTTTCCGAAATTCGTTACATCGGGTCGATATAATTTTCAAATTTACCCTTATTCATGCGTAATATCAAGGAATTATATATTTAAATATAAAACAAGAGGCTCTCAAGAGCCTGAATCGCTCACCTTAATTTTTTTGGTTAAATCTCTCATCAATGATTATTTTGGCTTTTCAATTTATTTAAATGTTCTTTGAATCGTCCTATTTTCTTCAAAAGCAAAAAAAAAATCATTTTCTCCTATGTTCTATTTTAGCCATAGGAGCTATGTTTCTTGACATACAAGGAAATAAAATATAAAATTTATACTAGATACTCTGAAACTCATTTAGCCTAAGTTTGGCTGAAATTGATACAGCAGTTTCAAAGGAGAAGATTTTTTAAAGTAAGTCAACATGATGAACAAATTGTGAAAAAAAGTCTTTAAAGGGCAATAACTCCTTAAGGGGTCAATTGACAATTTTGGTCAAATTGACTTATTTGTAGATCTTACTTTGCTTAACATTTTTGCTATTAACAGTTTATCTGTATCTATAATAATATTCAAGATAATAACCAAAAACTGCAAAATTTCTTTAAAATTACCAATTAAGTGGCAGCAACCCAACAATGGTTTGTTTGAATCATCTGAATATTTCAGGGCTGATAGATCTTGACCTAATGAACATTTTTACCCCATGTCAGATTTGCTCTAAATGCTTTCGTTTTTGAGATATAAGCCAAAAACTGCATTTGACCCCTATGTTCTATTTTAAGTAACGGCGGCCATGTTTTTTGAAGGATCAAAAATCGAAGCACACACTTTGTGCAGGATAATCTAAGGAACAATCATGCTAAGTTTCATTCAAATCCATTCATTAGTTTCAGAGGAGAAGATGTTTGAAAAATTGTTAACGACCACAGACGACGACGACGACGGACGCCAAGTGATGAGAAAAGCTCACATGGCCTTTTAGGCCAGGTGAGCTAAAAAAGGGTTTTAAAATAAAACATTTTCGAAATTCAAAATGCGAGGAAAACTTTCCCTAGTTGTTTGTTCTTTAAAAAAAAACCCACTTTAATATTAATAGATTTATTGAACAACTTACCGTACAAGCAATATTCGTAAACCCCTCGATCGTATTACTCTCCGCCATCGTTTTGATTAAAATCCAGATCTCACGGAAAAATTCGTCGTCTTAGAAAAATATGTACCGTTCCAAATCAGGGTCCTTGATTGGCAGCATGACCTGATATATACACACAAAACAATACACTACGATTTGTATAAAAAAAAAAACTATTTCTTGCATTGGAATGAGCATAACAATATCAGACATCTATATTTTGATTAAATTGGTCTGTAATCGGTCTGAGATCAAACTTTAAACATAAATACTATAATTGTAGTATGGAATGTTACGGTTCAAGTTCAAGCATTTACAAAAAGGATAATGTGACTTGCACGGCATACCAATCTTTAGAAATTAAGGTAGTAAACTGAACCTCAGAAATTACCGTCCTAGTACTATTTTTTCTTGTCTTGGCATGATTTTTACTTATAATTTGAACACTAGATTATGTGATTATTTATTTTGATGAGTATTCTATTTAACTAGAATATCAAGCCGGTTTCAGATATGGATATTCCACTACTGATAATTCACTTTCATTGCAGGCGTGTACTATAGCTCCCTATACGCTAACTCGCAGTTGGCGTGCACATCGATTCGGCATGCAAAAAAATAATGCCAAAATAAAAATTTATAAATTCAGTGAATCGTAAAGGAAACACCTGTGTTGTCACTTTTTTAATTGACGAAATATCATTAAATAACGGCATTTGGTTTCAAAATAAAAGTTTAATTGGAGATTATGACAAGATCGGACATTAACTTGTATCTTTTACAAGATTTTAATTTGTAATACTCAGTCTAAGACATGTAGTTTCCGGTTGCACATTTTACAGTGTACGGTTCATCAGTTTGGAGTGAAATGTACCAATCGGCATCACTGAGAATCCTTCGATATCGTTGAAAATATGCCGAGGAGATGTGGTCGACAGACTACAGGAACCATGCAATCACCCTGCAAACACGTCAAAACAGTATTGGAAAGTCTCATTATCTTTTTACGTTCATAGACCATATGATAAGGGAACTGGAGAGTGGAGTCGCGTTTAGTGCCTCAAGTATTATCAGAAAATCACTTCTTTGCGCTGTATCTGATTTATCGTGTTGTAGGAAATATAACAAACGAACAAATCTCAACATTGTCTGAGACATATACGAAACTGACCTGGCATGTCAATTTGGAGGTCGCTCGGTGCCGAACACGTACACTGGTAAGTGGTTTATAACATCTCGCGAGTGCTACCGCGAGTGCTACCGTGGAGACCTATCAGTGTACTACGTATGTTGAAAACGAATGTACCGTGGCGATCAACAATGAACAACGACAGCATTACTGCATATTCATCGGGATTTCAGTGTGAATATTGACAAAGTAATAAAGAAGTTTGTTTCTGCCTAGACCAGAAGAGCAGATTTTGGACAATATTAAGTAAATTCTGTATCACAAATGTGTTGTTTATGTATTACTCTATTCAGTAAAATCACAAAAATACTGAACTCAGAGGAAAATCAATTAGGAAAGTCCATAATCACATGGCAAAATCGAATAACAAAACGCATCAAAAACGAATGGACAAGAACTGTCATATTCCTGACTTGGTACAGGCATTTTCAAATGTAGAAAATGGTGGATTAAACCTGGTTCTATAGCGCTAACCCTCTCACTTTAATAACAGTCTCATCAAATTCCGTTATATTTACATGATGCGTTAAATAAACAGTCACAATTAATACAATAGTCAAAATATGGGTACACCAGTCATCATCGTATAACAATTTAAAAAGGAGATTTATTAAATAGTTTTACATTCATAGATTTTTATAAGTCCTATCTACATATAGCTCCTCTTTTAACCTATGACCGAAAACCGAAAAAAAACCATATTTTTTCTGCATAAAAGGGTCCCAAAAATAGATAGTTGCTTGCACATCGTTTCATTCTAACTATGCCTCTGCATTGTATACGATATTTGAGTTACTTTAGCTTTTTTATTTAAACTTTTAGATAATAATATGAAACCGTAATTTTTTCCGATTTATACAAAATATGTATGAAAATGCAAAATCGGGCATTATATTTAATGATGAGAAATTTGAGTTGCTTGCTTGTGAAATGCGTGAGAGATATAAGGCGAAAATCTTTCCAATGCTTTTTTCGCAATATTTGTAAAGGATTTACAGCACTTGTTAGCTCTCTTTGTGATGACCTTGAACACGAGTTGACAGTATTTAAAAAAATATGTTTTTATAAACAGATGACACTGTGATGTTTTCTGAGAGAAATGAAAACCAACCAAAACACGTTAAATGAATTTTGTGATTATTGTGGCAACTAAAAATAATTATTAAGGAGACCAAAGTTCATATATTCTTCAAAGTGAGACAACCCAAATATATAAAATTACTTATACAAAGTAGAGATCGAACTAGAAATTGTAACTGTAATAAATACCATTGCATAGTTTTTGCTATGTGATTACGTAAGACCCAAAAATATATTTGCGAACAAGCTACACAGGCAAAATTTGCTCACATGAATTTCACATGAATCTCACATGAAGTTCACATGAAAAATTTCACGTGAGATTCACCTCAATCGAGCTTATACATGAAACTCACGTGAAAATTTTCATGTGAATTTCACGTGAATTGAGATTCACATGAATCTGTTGTGAAATTTTTCACATGAATTTCACATGAAATTTTCAACAAAAAAATTTGATATTTTTCATTATATTAATTAAATTTGAAAATTTAGATGTTATTTGAAATACTTTATTTTAAAAATTCATGTGAATTCACATGAAAAAAATTTACGTGATTTTCATGTGAAATTCACATGAGATTCACATGAGATTCACATGAAACTCACAAAAACTAATTTCACGTGAGTTTCACGTATAAGCTCGTTTGAGGTGAAATTGATGTGAATTTCACATGAATTTAAATTCACGTGAAATTGATGTGAGTGCAATTTGCCTGTGTACAACATCAGTTACTTTTATCAAATAGTTATATGTTCTTCTTTATGTTTCAGAAATTTTGGGATTTGAAAATTTTGATTTGATAAATCGTGTTGATTTAAAATTTTGTAAGCTTGTTCTACACTTAAAACCGATTACACCTAGCTGTATTGTTAATGCAGAATTGGGTAGATATACTCTTACTATTAATGCCAAAGTGCATATGGTCTGTTTCTTATGTAGATTGCTGTGATGTAAAGAAAGTAATTTTTCATGTCTTTTATATAACCTATTCTATATTAATTTTCTCGACTATGGTCTTGTATGAAAATGGATACAAATTATTAAAAAACGATTTTGATACTTTAAAAGGAATGCCATATATATATGGTTCAACCAATCATTAGATAAATGGGTAATGAAAAGTATTGGACTTAAACTTAGAGATACGTTTTTCCAGAATTGCCTAAGCGAATTAAACACTCCAAAATGTTTTCTGTATCAATAAAAACTTAAATTAATTTCTGAACTTTCAGTGCCTGTTTTCCTGATAATACATATTCCTGAATATGTGGACAGCCTTGCTTATGAAGTTCTTACTAAACATATCAAGAATACTTAAAGGCCTCACTGTGATTTTGAGTTGAAGAACAGCAATACAGTACTGTTCCTTTTCTTTTTGTGTTTTTTGCTGTACATCATGTACTATTTTTGGTCATGGATGGATACCTCATCTTCTTTCTTTTCTTTTAGCTTTTGATATGCAAAGGTGACCCTTGTTAGAAAAACATGTAACGTGACGGTACCCAAATTGCACCTATTTTGACAGTTTTTTCACCTACATTTTTTTTATGATAAGGACAAAATTTTCCATTCTGTGTTTATTTTGTAGCCGTATCCTTCTTTATCATATAGGTACACCAATTTAGTTTTGAATCCCTATTGAGTCATAAGAATGGGTTTGAATCGACCTCCAAACTGTCAATGAGTAGTGCCAAAATTGCATCCATGCTTAAATTCACATCATTAAAAATCAAATAACACATGTTTTGTTTTATTTTTTCAAATATTTAAAACAATTTGACTATAGTACATGCTCACTATTCATTTTTTTTTTAAATGGATGCCTGTTACATATTTTTTTAATTCATTTTTGAAAAGGTGACTTTTTGTGAATGTCGCATGGCGGCATTTTTGTACATTTTTCTTTTCCAGTGAATGCTTCATCTGCTGATATAAACTGTGAACGTTTAGTGTATATTTGAATATCTTCACCTATTTCGTAGGACATGTATAATGAGGGGTCTATAATGTCAAATAACAAAATATAAATTGTTTAGTCTCAAAGAAAACTTTTACGAATTTCTCAACTGTTTATGTTGAATAGGTGAAATTTGGGTACTCAGTGCAATTTGGGTACCGTGACTTTATACACCTTACATTCATTTTAGACAACAAACATAGTGGAATTAATCATATTGTGAATTAATGTATTTTCATGGGTACTTATTTACTTGGATTGAGGAAAACAGGAATTCTCATGGATATTTGATTTCATGGTTGTGCAAAAGAGTTCATACATTCTTATTGAAAATTTGTCATTTGTGGATCCTGTGGATCCATGCAAATTGGTTTAAAACAAATAATAATGAATTCACAGTTGTTATTGCAAAACTTGTCTCAGCACGTATCATTTACTTGATCATTGAGCCATGAAAATAAAGTAAAGTGTAGGTGAATGAGAACCTGAAATAAGCACAACAGGACATTTGAACCTGAACTAAGCACAACAGGACATTTGAACCTGAACTAAGCACAACAGGACATTTGAACCTGAACTAAGCACAACAGGACATTTGAAAATGAACTAAGCACAACAGGACATTTGAACCTGAACTAAGCACAACAGGACATTTGAACCTGAACTAAGCACAGCAGGACATTTGAACCTGAACTAAGCACAACAGGACATTTGAAAATGAACTAAGCACAACAGGACATTTGAAAATGAACCAAGCACAACAGGACATTTGAACCTAAGCTAAGCACAACAGGACATTTGAACCTGAACTGAGCACAACAGGACATTTGAACCTGAACTAAGCACAACAGGACATTTGAACCTGAACTAAGCACAACAGGACATTTGAAAATGAACAGAGCACAAAAAAACATTATGTAGACCAAATATAGTTGACCTATTTATCATTGTAAATGAGAACCAGAGACACAGCCCAAAATGTTGATATTGTCCAATAAACCAAGTTTATATTACTCCTGTTATGTAAAATTGTTGACTTTTTAACTCAGAAATTAATTTAAATCTGACCTTAGCATGAAAATTGGCATATCTCTTGGAACTGTAAAGGGAGGTTAAGGTGAGTTTGTGGAGGTACTTATATAGATATTATGAGATAATAGCCTACTTACACCAAGTCTTAAAGCATGTTTGGCACTAGTTTTGTTGAACAAACAGTATAATGGTTGTATTTGATGGCAAAACACACAAATAAATTAACTCAAAAAGTTTTCTATATCTTTTATGGATATATATCTTAAAGCTGACACAAAACAAACCAATGGATATCACAGCCTGATACAAATGTTATACATACCCCCTCTAGCAGGGGTATAAATATCTTCAACACATAGTGTAATGTTATATCTAATTACATATGTGTTCTATCTCGAGATATGTGTATGGCAAAATTTTGCAGTCATGTTATGTTTAAGCCATGCTGCATTTATTTAAAAAGAAAAAAACAAATTTGTAGTTCAAAATACTCACAATATATTTATTTTGGTTAATGGGCTGTAACAATGAACATATGATGAAAAAAAGACCAAATCTCCAGGTTTACCTTTTACATGTTGTACATTTCAAATTTTGCCCATCATTCCTATATCTAAATGATGAAATATATAAGACTATTCGTATTTCAGATCTACTTTTTATATATTACAAACTGTACTGACCTGTTCTATCACATTGTTTGAATGGTATATCTACTAACATAAGCAGCTATAAACGTAAGAAAAACTAAATTCATATTTCATAATGAAAATGGCTGATCTTAACTCCTTTCCGTGTAAGTGTCAGAACCAGTTGCAAATGAAGGATCAGGGCTATTGTCTATATTAATGTACAGTAACCATAAAACTGTTCAAGACTGCAATTGGACTCCTTTTCAATCTAATTAAGTGCTAGTCTTTGTAAGAAGCAGGCAATTTAGGTAAAAATCAAAACATGATCAGAAAAAACCCACTGAGCTAATCATGTTATTTAATACTAACCATCATCCTGAGTTCAAAATTATTAGTCTTTCGTTTGTGTGTGTCTGGTAATATCAAATAACTCGGTTAGAAAATTGGTTAGAATGATAGCAAATTACAGAGTTATCTCCCCTTATTCGATAATTTCTAGTGCATTTCAACCAAATTGTATCTTCTATTACCAGAACAGAAAACAAAAATGAATGTTATTTTTGTGCATAACTACGTATTATGAACTGAAATCAATGTCAAGTAGGGTGGGTTTTATTGGTCATGTTTTCACCACTGCCTGATCCTTAGGCAGACTGGCACTTAAAATTGCATTCTTTAATTGCTTCAAATCTAATATTTCAGGCCTCAAGGTGCGACATATCAGAACAGGAGCAATTAAAGGATTTAATTTTAATAAGATTGACTCCTTTTTAAAAGTCCTTTATCTGCAACTTTTTTTTTTAATAATACATATAGTTGTAAGCTGTGTTAGGTCACCAGTTTTATTAAATAAATGTTTAGGAAGACTACAATGTATATATATTAAAACATTAAAATATAATTAGATATTATGAAGTGTCTGAAGACTCCATTATTTGACATGCAGACGACAATCTCATGACATTCCAATGCTATGTTATTTTTCAATAAAATGCAACGATTTCTCCATGACAACATTACAACAGTGCATAGGACAAAACTTAATTTAACTTTATGGTAATAAGATAGAAATGTAGTTAATTGAATGAATCTTTTCTGTTATTTTAAAGGGTTTTCTAAGCTAACATATTTTTTGTTATAGAAAGGGTTTCCATGTTTCCACTTTTACAACGCAATAAAATTACAAAAAGAACAATTCAATCCTTTTAAAAGTTAACAAAAAATAGATCTAATTTATGCATTGTTAACTGTAGAAGTACTTATCTTCATGGTATCAATTTTTGTGGATTGTGAAAACATATTTGGTTTGTTTGGTTTTCATTTCATGGTTTTAAGATAAACAACATATTTGCACTCAATGAAAATATGTATTTTCTTGATGATCTCCCTTTAGTTAGTAAAAGGTTTAACCAAATAAAGTTTGATTCAAAACTACAAACAATACATTAGTTAATTGTTAGTAATGTTTTATCAGTAAATTAAACCCAATAACAAGATTAAAATAGAACAAATGTAGTATACCTAAAGATAGACTAAATCCACTAATATTAAGAAAGATACCCAAGGACAATACTTGTCATTTTCCTGACCTTGTAACTCACATGAAGTAACAATTGTTTAAAACATATAACAAAAATCAACAAATAACAGAAAGTCTTCTGTATTAAATACAAAAACATCAAAGTTGGCAAAGTGCAGCCCTTTCATACAACAACAACAAAAATAAAACCTATAAAAATGCATATTATACAAAATGTACTTTGTACCTTTTCATGCCACTTTCAATAATAATCAAAGTACTTGTGAGCACCCAAGTTTACAGATTTGAATTTTTAAAATGAGAGTTTAAACCTGAATATTCATGTTTTTAGTTATGAAAGGCAATATTTTGAATTGGGAATTATTTTCCTTTGTCCAGAATTAACTATGCCATGAAAATATTGCTATTCAGCCAGTGTCAATGGAGTTTTGATTGTATTTCATAAAATCTTTACCCCAAAAACAAGTGTCAAACAAACAACTTTACTCCTCCCTTACACCACGGAGTACATTGAACGAATTACAACAATAATTCAGTCACAATGTGTGTAACAAGGACCAATGTGAACTAAAGACATATAAAATAAAATATTCATTCTATTAAAAAGCACTGGGTAAGTAAGTCTTTTTATTCCAAGCACAATATATTTACAACACTCTTTCATTTCATAAATTAAAAAAATAGCTTTGTTATACTATGTGTAAAAAATAAAGGGCAGATAGCCACTTCTAGTCAACTTGGGCTTCATTAAAGTCACAAGAAGCTTTACTTTTGCTAGATTTCTATATTTTACATTAAAAATCAAAGGTGCAAAATAAAGAACAAAGAAAAACTCAAGGAGATGGCACTTTATGTAATTTACACCCCCAGACAGTCAAACTTTATACCCAATCTGAATGAAATTGCAAACAGAAATGCATCACAATCAGATTGAAAATTAAACATGTGAAATGTGAGATATTGCAAACTAATGATACCTGTAGTTCCTGAGAAAAAAACAACTAAAAATTGATGGGATAGACAGAAGGACAACAGATGTAAACCAGTACATGTATAATCACATCGTTCGAGCTGTGGAGAGTTATTTGCTTTTACACATGTATCAAAAACACAATCCCACAATGAACATTTTAACATACAATAACAGACACTTATGCTGTAGGTAAATTAACAAGGCCTTGTCAAATCATAATAATAAAAGCTTTACCAAGCCGGTATGTTCACTAAACATCTTTAACAATTAGCCACTCTCAAACCTAAAAAGACTCTTTTAATTCATTATAAATTGGTACTTTAAAGTGGTTTTTTTTCAGAATTTCTGTGTGTTTATTTTTAATTGAAAACTAAGATGACTGTAATATATTTGATTAAAAAAGCCTAACAAGTGGTTTCCCTCTGGTTAATGTGGGAACCAATGTCACCATCAAAACTAACAAAAGACAAAAAACAATGGTAATAGCTCAAAATTGTCTGCAGTGGATGGTTGGGTCTGAATACTGTACATAAATGCTGCAAACACAACCAAATTATTATAAACCACTTTAAAAAAAATCATAAAACATAAAGTTTCTACATTGTAGAATGATGCCCAATATTAAGTATTCTTCTTGTAGCTGCTGTTTAATGGTCCAGAATTCTCAGATTTCCTGACACTATTTTATTTTCTAGTAAAGCTCCAGCTGGAATATCTATTCTGTCTCCATGATTAGCAATAATAATCACAGTTCCCTGAAAAAAAGCAAAGAGCATTGTCAATTGTTTTGTTTCTCCATCATAGTTATAATGTTGATTTTAAGATTCTTCATAGATTTCTGTTTATCTCCCTTTGACTTACACTAAATGACTGATGGTTTTCTCACATCAACAAGACAACATCAAACATTGCATATTCATGAGGACAGTATGAAAACATTATATAATAAAATTGAGGACGGACATGAGGGATTTGTCAAAGACCAAAGAGCAGACAACAAACATACTGTGTTTTGTAATAGAGGACAAAATGATTCAAATTTTGAACCTTCTTGATCACATGACAGGAAGACATACCACCTTATTAAAACATATTTTCCCAACCCACAGCTGACCAGTCTTTCTTCTTACTCCTTAATTGCATGTGCTTAGCAGAGAAAATGCATATTCTTTAAAAGGTTGCAAGTTTAAATGAAAGCTTATTGCCAATTTCCCAAATAAGAAAAAGTTTCACACACTGTAAAACAGACAAAATGCAGTGACAAAGTATGAAACTGCTCACGTATTCAATGTATACAATAGAAGGGTTGGAATAAGAAAGCTTTCTAGAGGTTACAAGAATAGGGGTCAAGTGTCCATTAACACTTTTCATCAATTTGAGATTTTGTATCAAGTCTCATGGTAAGTACTTTGAATTAATTATTTCAACAATAAAGTTTTTTTGTTGGCTATAAACAATAGGTAACACCAGGTTTTATGTTGGTAATCACTATATAGTATTAAATGAAATTACAAAAAAGTAGAGCACAAAAGCAAAAATACAATTTAACTGTTTTGAAGCTGAAACTTCTCATTTACCTTTAAAGATACATTTTTGCCAAATGTCACATCTCCAGACACAGTCAAATGGTCTAATTCTAACATATCAGGTATGCTGGAAAATCTTGATAGGTAATCTTTCACCTGAAATGATATGTCAAACATTGTAAATGATTATACTCTTTACCTTCCAAAAAAAAAGATTTCCTGAAGTTATTTAGGTTAATTGGCTGCTGTTATACTGAAGTATTCCCCAAATCTATTGGTTGGTTGCTATTCAGAGTACCATATTCATATTCATAAATGAATGAAGATTTTTTTTTAATTATAAGAACTTTGTCCTTGGCCTAAGCTTTGTAAATGAAATCCTAATTTGAATATTATATTTCATTGTGAACAATACATTCAAAATTCTTTTTAAATGTATTACTACATAATACTGTATCATACATGTATATAATCGGAAAAGATGTCTCTTAGACAACTTCTTTGGATTCAAATCAGATTATACAACTATCTTTGTACAGATAGGAAAGGGAACATACATTGAGAAAATGTCCCATTTATTTTGTATTGTGATATATCTATTATAAATTGTGATTCTATTAGGCTACATCTTCATATTTATTTTGAATTGTGATATAGACTTTGCATCAATAAATTCATTATAAATTATGTTTGTACCTTTGAGAATGTGATCCTAGTTTGACTAGAGGTCCTTGTGGAAATGATCTCTTTGGGTTCATCTGTAATGCTCCAGTGTGTAGACTGTATAAGTTAGACATCACAATCAGTAAATCAGATGTAGTCTTCACTGGCAAGAACCTTCTACGTGGAACATTGATTCCTACAATTAATATTTGAGTTACAATTGGTCAAACAGACCTAATTTTTTCATTTTTTTTTCTTGTTGAATCAAAATTTAGTTAGACATGTTTTAGACATCAATTGTATAAAGAAGTTTTAATCTATTTTTATTTGAGTACAATACATGTATAGTATGTGACCAGCATTTGCATATTAAACTGTAATTGGTATTTTGATGATCCAGTTTGAAAGAAAAATTGTCAGGTATAATCTAGTTCCAGTTTATACTTTATCTGATGATTTAGTGGTGTCTTGGTAGCATCCTTGATTGGGGGAGATTGTGAGAGATTGTGGGAGATTGTGAGTTCCATCCCCCACTGGGTCAAACCAAATAGAGTACTGTCGGGTATTTTCGACCAGAGGCAGTTTTCGACCACCGAACATTTCGGGAGCGATTTCATGCACGCGAGGCGTTGTTACCGCATCCTTTCCGCGTGCAG